>NC_043002.1:119899573-119924573 GCF_006345805.1 Octopus sinensis | reverse complement strand
ATGTCATTCCTTTGTGTCGAATATAAATGATATCAATGATCATACCAAGGAGACCGCATGAGGCAACGCTGAGGTTCAACTATGTAACTTCCAAAGTTAATATAGCGTGAAAAGTTGAATTATCTTTCTGATGAAGTCAGCCTACGAAGAACAAACCACGTCAAGCTTTTGTGAGGTGCTTCTACAGCCCAACAATTCACTTTGTCTCTTGGCTTCAGTGTTTAAACCATATACCTTCTAATAATGTATCTGAAGTGTGCATATAAGCTGATTAGAAAATGTCCTTTAATTAATATACATTTATTTCCCTTAACCTCATCATCTTCTTCTAATCGTCATGAGATTCATTTAGAAATTCCTTTTGATTGAATCAGATCATAGCTATTATAGGGAAAGACAAGCTTATTGTGAGACTGAAAGTGTCTCTGTGGTATTCAGTGAAGTTAAATTGTAACTGAAGTTTATAATTGATTGTGTTTCACCAGTGCAGTTCCTAGCCTGTTGTTATTGGTACTTTTAGGTCTTTGACAAAAGCACTAACTTTTCAGCGGTTTAAAGCTAAGAAATCCTAGCATTTGAAGAGTCTAAAGTACTCGGCTTTTTTTGTCGGATGATATCGATTCTTGTTGGTGGGCAACAGAAGAACCGCAATTGATTTGGAACAGAATACTTATTACTCTATGATGTGTTCCCTAACTTGAGATTAATCCTTGGCTCTCTAGTCCATTCAGATATTGAAAAAATGTAATCGTAGTGTTTATTTGTGCTTGAGCTTCTCTTTAAAATAGTCAAGGGGGAAAATTAGAGGTAAAGAAAGCTTTTCATTCAGAAGAATTTAAAGCTGGTTTTATTAGCTTGTACTCAGTGAGTACGACTATCATGTAATGGAAGTCATTTCATTTTCAGCTTTTAATGAATTAATTATTTGAAAGGTATCTGATTTTTTGGTAACGAGTAAAAAGCAATTAGAAATATGACTGCTTGGTAACGCACTAATAGTCAATGAAAAATTTTACCCAACACAAACATACCACAAGTACACATAATGTACTATAGCATCTTTTATATGTTTTTAGCCAACACTGCATATTAGAAGAAATGTAAACATGACGAATATATACAGGATTTTGGTCGCGGACAGTTCAAAATGCAGTATATTTCAACTCTGCTTCAAGTTTCATCAGTAGGTGTGCAGATTTGAAATATGTGGCACATAGAGGTGTAAATTTCATTTCTCTCCACGAACATATTATTGTATACAGATATAATATTCACATATGATATAACATTCAGTATTGACCCAAATTACGAAAATACCCTATATCTATGTTCAGTGGCACATTACAGAGACAGAAAATTGCGTTAACACCCTTTAAAACATACGTGTATGCATGCATAGCTATATACATATACATTTTGCTTATATATATATATAACAAGCAAAAATGCTAGTTCTAAAATCTCTCTAAGAGATCAACACAGTATTTGTTCTGACAAGTATTATTCGTAGCCACTTCAACGGATAATCATGCTGAAGTGGCTACGAATATTACTTGTCAGTGTAAATACTGCGTTGTTCTCTTAGAGAGATTTTAGAATTAGGACTTTTGCCTGTTCCAAAATCAGCGACTGCGTGTCCGCTTGAAATATATACTACTGCCATCTCTAGCAGACGAAGTGTCCAGTAGCGAAGAGTGGCAGAAGTAGCCTGAAACCAGGATCGATCTACTGGTCCTGTCGCTACAAGGTGGTGGGATTCCGCTCTCCTGATCGCAATTCATCGGAAGAAGCTCTGCATCGTTAACCAACTAGAAGAGATGCCCTCTTGGGGTTAAAAAATCGAAGAAGAGTCCGTTCGAACGTACAGCCATGTTGAAGTGCTCACGAATATTCCTTATATATATATATATTATATATATATATATATATATATATATATATATATATATATATTGGGTTGGCAACTAAGTTCTCGCCGTTTCTTTAAATTTTGGAATATATTTTTTTATGAGAATTCTATTTTGGAATCATTTTGGAATATATTTTTTTTCCTAGTTAATTTTATTTAATTTTTGTTTATTTTCAAATCGTTAGAATGGAATGTCAAGTTAAGAAAAACGAGCATTTTCGACACCTTCTTTTTGCTTTTAAGCCAGGTTTTAAGGCCACAAAAGCTGCTCGCGACATTCGTGCTGTGTATGGAGAGGGTACCATAGCTGAAAGAACCGCTCGTGATTGGTTCAAAAATAGAAATTTTGACCTCAAATCCGCACCTCGTTCTGGCCGTCCAGTTGAGTTCGCTAAGTTGTCAAACGACAACGGAACTTAGTTGCCAACCCAATATATATATATATATATATATATATATATATATAAATACACAACGTGCTCCAAAAGTTACTAATTATTAATAACTTCCTTAACTTTACAAATTTCTCGCTACAGCAATGTCGTGTGGCCTTCACATTCCTCACACTTGACTTGCCTGGATTGTTTCTTGTGGAGACCCTGAATGAGAGGGTTTATGTCAGCGAATCAGAGATCCCGGTGCAACTGTAGAACATCAATAGGGAAATCAGAGAAGTAGGGTTTGTAACTCTTCAGGGTGTTAAGTTTTGGAAAGAGCACGGGCATGCGAGGCCGAAAATAGCTGTCATTTAAGCGATATCATTTTTCTATGTGATGTAGTGGTGTTGCAAACTTTTTGTTGTGCATAGTGATTTTTATTATGTCCTTTATATTGTATCAAAATTGCATGCATTTGTCTGTAAAGTTAAGGAAGTTATTAAAAATTGAAACCCGTAAGTGACTTTTGGGACACACTGTATATATGTATATATATATATATATACTAGCTGACGTACCCGGTAATTCCCGGGAATTCAGGGCTTATCCCTTGGTTCCGTTCTCATAATTGTTTCGCTAATCCAATAATAGTAATGCAAAGTATGTAGCCCTTAAAACGTTTTTGAGCATTTACAGAGAATACCGAACTACCGAACTGTCTTACACAAGATGTTGTTTTTAGGAGTTCCCAATAAGTTATGAATACCGAAATTGTGAAGTCATTTCTGTAAGAACATGAAATTAGTTACCCGAGAGTAAGAATCCAAATTGAGTAGCACCGATAAGGAATTTATACTAAAATTGTGAAGTATGTTACGTAATAACAGTCTAATTAGATATAAGATAACAATTCAAAATACATGACTCTGAAAAGGGCTTTTGTACCTTGAAAGAGAATATTACATTCATCGGCACTAGTGTAGGTATATTCTTGAATAAGTCACTAACCGAAATAAGTGGATCGATTGTTTAGGAAAATACTATTTACTTGTTTAAGGGTTGTACTGGATAAATTGCGAAAATAACTCTAACAGTTCATATTCTAAGAAATTAGCATACTCAATTTCTAAATAATTTAGGTAAATGAATATTGGCTATATATAAGGATCCCTTCCAGGGACCAAAGGGTTATTCCACTTGGTTTTTAAAATAAAATATATTAGATATATATAAGGATCCCTTCCAGGGGCCCTATTATAGATTTTTTTTCAACAAGTTTTATCAAAATCGATAAAACGATGTAAAGGAGTTAGCTAACAACTCCACTGACACATTCAAAGACAGAATTTCCCACATATGGAGTATATAAAGTATATATACATCTATACAGTAAAATATATGTATGTATATATATATATATATATATATATATATATATAGTTGTATGAATACATATGTGTATTTGTAAGCACGTCAGTTTGTGTACATATATATATACATATAATATATATATATATATATATATATATATATATATATATATATATATATATATATCATATCATATCATATGTATGCACACAACCGACCTGCTTACAAACACTAAAATTATTTTTCACGCACACACACATGTATTCATGCATATATATATGTATATACAAAAATATTTTACTGTATAGATGTATATGACGACTTTTTAAAACAGGATATTGTCGATGAGTTCATGTCAATATCAACAAAGCCTAATTATCTACCAAGTTATGTTCTGCTCTCATTAGTAATTGCAGGGAAGTCCTGATAATTAAATAATCATTTTCTAAAAGGGTGGAGAATAAAAGGAGTATCCGAATGCGTTTACATCTGTGTTTTTAATTGCATTCGTATATATAGGGAATATTGATTAAACTAAATCTAACGCCTTAGTTTTCAGGGAAGAAGACATGAAAGCTTAGCGTATGCATGTCTTTTACGGAGTCAGGAGTAACGTAGGTGGTGATAAATGCATTCCAAACCAGATACGCAACTTGGTCATCAATATATTTACAAGAGTAGATTTGTATCATTCCAGCTGCAATAGTTGCAGAGGGTATGACATGCATTCCTTAGCTTGCATGATCTTTTTCGTTCAACAGCTTCCTTACATTTTCAGTTCATTGCTGCACAACATTATAACCAGTTTTTTATTACTATGTTGATAATTAATGTACTGCTGCCGTAAGCTTTGACATTATTAGTTGCATTAAGTAATTAATGTTCTCTGAGCGAGAAATATGTAGTAACAATACCGTACAATAAAGTCCATTTGCCATCATAGTGTCACAGTCCTATGCAGAAAGATGTTACCACTTTTTAGCCCCAGGAAAACATTTTTCTCAGCTACTAGTGACACATGGTCTGTGTCTGTAGACTGTGAGCAAAGGAATGTATTGCTCCCTTTGTAGCCTTAGCGATACATGTAGGCCAGTACTTTCTCTTCCTTGGTTCAGGACATCTAGCTCACAGTATATATATATATATATATATACATAAATATTTTGCTGTATAGATGTATATGTGAACTTTTTTAAAACATACACAGTCGTTGAGCTTGTAAAGAGAAAAACAGCTAGTTTTAAATCTTCGAACGAGGAATATATACTAAATATTATTCTTTTTAAATCTATTGAGATCTCTAACTGCATTTACATATAATATATCAATATATCAATATATATATATATATACATATATATATATATATATATATATATATATATATATATATATATATATATATATATATCATATCATATCATATGTATGCACACAAACCGACCTGCTTACAAACACTAAAATTATTTTTCACGCACACACACATGTATTCATGCATATATATATGTATATACAAAAATATTTTACTGTATAGATGTATATGACGACTTTTTAAAACAGGATATTGTCGATGAGTTCATGTCAATATCAACAAAGCCTAATTATCTACCAAGTTATGTTCTGCTCTCATTAGTAATTGCAGGGAAGTCCTGATAATTAAATAATCATTTTCTAAAAGGGTGGAGAATAAAAGGAGTATCCGAATGCGTTTACATCTGTGTTTTTAATTGCAATTCGTATATATAGGGAATATTGATTAAACTAAATCTAACGCCTTAGTTTTCAGGGAAGAAGACATGAAAGCTTAGCGTATGCATGTCTTTTACGGAGTCAGGAGTAACGTAGGTGGTGATAAATGCATTCCAAACCAGATACGCAACTTGGTCATCAATATATTTACAAGAGTAGATTTGTATCATTCCAGCTGCAATAGTTGCAGAGGGTATGACATGCATTCCTTAGCTTGCATGATCTTTTTCGTTCAACAGCTTCCTTACATTTTCAGTTCATTGCTGCACAACATTATAACCAGTTTTTTATTACTATGTTGATAATTAATGTACTGCTGCCGTAAGCTTTGACATTATTAGTTGCATTAAGTAATTAATGTTCTCTGAGCGAGAAATATGTAGTAACAATACCGTACAATAAAGTCCATTTGCCATCATAGTGTCACAGTCCTATGCAGAAAGATGTTACCACTTTTTAGCCCCAGGAAAACATTTTTCTCAGCTACTAGTGACACATGGTCTGTGTCTGTAGACTGTGAGCAAAGGGATGTATTGCTCCCTTTGTAGCCTTAGCGATACATGTAGGCCAGTACTTTCTCTTCCTTGGTTCAGGACATCTAGCTCACAGTATATATATATATATATTATATATATATATATATACATAATATTTGCTGTATAGATGTATATGTGAACTTTTTTAAAACATACACAGTCGTTGAGCTTGTAAAGAGAAAAACAGCTAGTTTTAAATCTTCGAACGAGGAATATATACTAAATATTTATTCTTTTTAAATCTATTGAGATCTCTAACTGCATTTACATATAATATATCAATATATCAATATATATATATATATATATATATATATATGTACTGTAAAGCAGTTTTTAGGTATGAGTAAAATATAGCTTAGTTAAAATAGGATTGTGACATTTTTCAACTCCTAAAAGACAAATTCTCAGCAATTCCTGTGGAGAAAATTTTCCCTTATGGTAAGAAGGTGTAAAAACACCATATCTATTCGCAGTTGCCTCTCTATCATTTCCCAATGATAACGGCTAAGGATCTAGAAACAGCGATGTCTGGAAATCCTGATAAATCGCGACACTGGACAGCTATGGTCATTACGAGAAATTTTTTTTTCTTTTCTCCAATGAATTTGCTTTCTAGCAGTTAAAACATGCCACAAACATATTTCAACTAACCTAAATTTTGCATGTATATGCGAGTATACATTAAAACGTTTACACATAGATATACACCTAGATACATAGAAACCTACATACACGCATACATGCATTCATACTTAGATCATATATTCTCCTTGGCACAATGTTTCTTGCAGTCACACATTTTTGTTTAATTTTTAGTTTTACAGCTAGTCTCTGCGAGTACAGCAGTGTAATGTAAATGTTTTCTTTATTATGAGCACGTATTATTATTATACATGTTTCGGTTCCGTACAAGAATTTCGATTTCCATTTCCGTATTCGCGCAGGCTCACGAAATCAACTAATTTTCACTTTCCTAATATAATGATGGTGGCGTAATGCATTCATTTATTATTTTTTTTAATATTTGTTCTCTAAAAACAGAAGATAAGGGTTTAAGGGTACACTGAAAATTTGGCCTAAAATTTTTGGGAACCATGTATGTATGCGTATAAGTGTGCATTTGTGTGTGTGTGTGTATGCTACAGTGTGTGTGTGTGTGTGTGTATGTTTGTGTGTGTATGTGTATGCGTGTTTGTAAATAAATAGAAATATTTGTGTGTAGATAGCTAGTTAGCTAGACAGGCAGACAGACAGACGGGCGGGCAGACAGACAGACAGAAAGATAGACAGAAAGATAGACAGACAGACAGACAGACATACGATAGAAGATAGATAGATAGATAGATAGATAGATAGATAGATAGATAGATAGATAGATAGATAGATAGATAGATAGATAGATAGATAGATAGACAGATAGATATTTATTTCGTCTTATTAGGACATCCTTGAATATTATTATATTACCTCATTGAAAATTAATTTTGTCATCATCATATACCCTTAGCTAACAACTTTACACAGAAATATTTGCGAGATATGTATATTCGTTATATCTTTATTAGTATAATCTATGGGTCTGTACAGCGTGCGAGGATTATTTGAGAACATATTTGGTAATTTAATAAAACAATTCTAATCTAGTAAAAACACAATGTATTTTAATAAAAACAACTTTGCCCATGTTCTCAATAAACATTCTTACAATATTATTTTATGAATGAACCTTCAGTTTTGATGTTTACTTCATTGCAAGACCAGGATGGTTGACATGCCTGCACTTGGACAATGGTGGTCTCACTAAAACTACGTTACAGTGAGGATATTAATTTGACTTCTTTCCAGTAACTTTCCAGGCGTAGTTTTTAAAGGGACTTAAATCTGGCAATCTTGGACTCCATAGGTTTGTTGTTACATGATCATAAATATCACCTGACATCTAGTCTTTCGTTACGTGGGCTATATGAGATGTTGAATATTGATAAAACACATGAGCTTTTTCTTATCAGAGAAGAACCGAGCCATGTTCGTCAGAACGATTAGCCTTACTATGTTACCATTTGACACGGATCAAGCGGCTTTCGTGTCATTGGTCTCTCATCATTACACATAGCTTCTATCGAATGTCCTTGTGCAAAATCAGTTCTTTAACAGCTTGACGTCTTGGTAATGGCTCTCATTCATTTTTCAAAGATCATCATGGATTAAGTTTTAAACCCGTTTGATATTCTGTGCTATGGTGGGATTTAATTCTGTGATTTCTTTCTTTATCGTAGATACTTATACAGTAAGCTAACTCTCATTAGGATGAGGTATTTATTGTAAAAATTCCAAAATGCATTCGGTATATGACCTATTCATTGTTAGAGACGTAGTGAAGAAGCATTATTTCTTTAAAAGTAATCGGAAGGCTCGACTTCAAGGTAAATAATATTTACTTCTCTTACGAGGACGATTAAGCTAAATGGGAATGATAAAGCATGGAATTGATTGCTGAAGGTTTAGTTTGGTGCAAGTCCACATAGAAATGCAAAGGCGTACAACACGATGTGACTTTCTTCACGAATTACTAACTACACATCTAGTAAATTTATGTTATGAAATAAATGAGAGAAACTTCTTTGCTCTCTTTGGGTAATGACGTTTTTATTATTATTCAAAATAATTAAATGGTAATATCGATTTCAAATTATGAAAGAATCGACTCAGCTTCCGATCTTTCTCATCAGACACGTGTAGCTTTCCGTGTTTCATAAGGGAACATAGTACGCTGGATCTGTTTTGAACTTATCATTTTGTAGCCTATCTGTGGGGGGTTACTTCTATTAGCATTTTGATCAAAGAGACTAAATACCTGATATGCGTGCGTATCTCAGTGATTTATAATATAATGGCGGAATTTTTAACTTTTAAAACAGCGAAACAGATGGAAGAAAGCTAAAGCAGCAGTTTGATAGGAAAGTAGTATATACTGTTTAAAGAGTGCCACATTTGCATATATATACATCTTATCTATATATATATATATATATATATATATATATATATATATATATATATATATTTATATATGTATGTATATATGTATATAATATATAATTATATATACACATTATATATTACATATATATATACATATACATATATACATATATATATACATATATATATATATACATATATATATATCTATATATATATATATATATACAATATATATATATATAATATATATACATACATACATATATACATATATATATATACATATATATATATAATATATATATATATATATAATATATATGTATGTATGTATGTATTATGTATGTATGTATGTATGTATGTATGTGCGTGTGTAATGCACCTGAGTTAGGAATTCTTTCATAGAATAAAGTCTCCAAAGTGTGTTTTTGTTACTAATATAACTGATTTAATGCGTTTAGCGTAAGAAGCGTAGAAAAAACTGGGTTAACGGAATGAGCTGATGATATACTTCAAAACGTAATTTTGGTATGATTACATTATTTGATTTCAATATTATTTTACTCTAATGTTTTATGTTGTTTTCTTTCAGTTTTTTTTTTTTCATAGAACTATTTCATTGATGGAGCAAGCTTTGTTAGACAAGGTTTATATAGTTGTTTCTGTAAATTCAAAAGGCATATTCCCAATTTCCACAAGCTGTAATACTGAATTATTTCTCATCAAAAAGCAGCAATGTTTTTTTTTTTAATGTTTTGAGTGCATCACCAGGATGCTGATGTTCTATTCCTAGACGTAATGGGAAATTTAGAGTTGAACATTGTATTTAAGAGCGCAGTGTGCCTTAGAGCCCGTAGTATCTTCTTAGACGAATCGACAATTCACTTTCAATTTCACGCAGCAGTGATTTCACATTAATTAAGCCACAGATGTTCACAAATTAATTCTATTGTTACATTATAAAGAACCTTATAACAGGGGAATGGCGGAATCAGCTGAAAGTAGGAGACGATGTTTTGTGCTATTGCTTTTGACTCTATGTTCTGATTACATCTTGCAGAATTCAGCTTTGCGGTTCATCATTTCGAGATCGATAGAATAATGTACTACAGTAATCCATCGACTATCGCGGTCGTTACGTTCCAAACCTCTCGCGATAGGTGAAAATCCGCGAAGTAGAAACAATATTGTACTGTATATATATTTTATTATTATTTTTATAATCCGTATATATTTATCTCTTATTATAAAAGGCAGATTTTATCTGCCTCCCTTTGTATCTTATAGAAATCTACAATATAGGATTTCTTCAATTACAATTTACCTAGCATTTTTAAGAGTAGAATGCATCGGGTCGTGCCAGGTCCACTTTTTAAAATTTCAACCCCAATTAAGCAAAATTTAGAGAAAACTCCCATTGTGGTGTATATGTCAAATGTTTTTCTTAGTGTGGCTTACACCACACGCAAACGCACACACACACAAACGGAGCGAACTGTTTCACTCACGCTATCACCCTTCTCCTCCTTTATCTTTGCAAGTTGGCAGCTATTAAAGTGAAAACAGTGAATCCGACAGCGATTAAGAAAATGAATTGGTACCTGAATGGAGTGAAAATTTAAAAACTGTTTCTTTCGGTGATTTTTCTGAAGAAACTGCACCAAGCCACAGACTTTCCCAGAAGAGTAAAGCCTTAAACTATTTCTATTTACTTTTTCGAATGAGCCTATTTAAAATCATTACGGCAGAAACGAACCGTTACGCTAAACGTAAACAAAACGAAAGAAAGGATAGTTTGTTATTTCCCACAACCTTAAACGAAATTAAGGCCTATTTTGCCATAAATATTATTATGGGTATCAGAAAGTTACCCAGAATAACAAATTCTATCGTAAAATTTTGTTGTATACCCAACTGAATATTAGCTAATAACCCATTTTCTATAGCGATGTTTGAACAAAATTTTAATAATTTTATATATTGTTGAATTTACCTGTATCTACCTGCAATTAGAGTCACTTTGTGACAAAAATTATAGTATAGAATTGGTTGAGAACATTTCACTAAATTATCTTCCAAAATTCCTGTTAATATATTCATAAATAAAAAAGTTATAGTTGTTTAATGAAACCAGACTAAATTTATGATTACGTTAGAAATTAATTGAAATACATAAGGGGTGTATTTTGGTCAGAAATATAGTAACGAAAGGGTTAAGAAGAACCAAAAAATATTTTATTCCTTATAAATGTTGTATTCAAAATAACATTTTCTTTTAAGAATGTGTATATAACAAAGTATGTGTATATAACTACGTGACTTATATCTTTATATATAAGAGTGAAGTTGTGTGTCTGTCTCCTACGATTTAGATTCCTAACTACTCCCACATTTTGCGGTGCAGTGTAACCAAAACCGGGTATCTTATAGTCGTGAGTCATATCGAGCCCTTCTGGGTATTAGCGCGCGTCTACGATAGTCTACGATTTTTCCATTTTAATGCATTTTGTTCGCTATTATATAAGGGAAGTAACTCTCTAAAAATATCTACGATGTGTCAACGATTTAAAAAGAAATTTACCTTAATTTTTTTTCCATTTTTAATGCATTTTTCCTATTTTTTGGCTATAACTTTCTAAAAATACTTATATAGTTATTTCCCTTACAAACCCGAGCAACGCCGGGCGATACTGCTAGTTTTATTATAAATGCAAAACAATACCACTCACTCGCCTCCCTAGTTTTGTTTTCCATACAGTATGTGCGATTCTTTGTTTACTCATGTACGGTATACTCCGTATTTTCTCTTAATATATTTTAATTAATGTGTTATACAATGCAGTACTGTACTCTATTTTTATTTATTAATTTATTAATTTTTAAGCGTGAAAATGCTTATTTTACCATAAAGATAAAATCTGAAAAATATAAATACCTATTGGCCGTAGAACCCGCGATATACGGAGGAGTCCGCGATATAAATTTACATATGTTAGCCAGAAAAATCAGTGATGTACTGAGTGCGCGATAGGTGAACCGCAATGTTCTGAGTATGCGATGAGTGAATCACCATATGGCGTGAGATTACTGTATATGCTGAACTAGTGGGTCGATGTAACTGGCTACCCCACTTCTCTCAAAATTATTGGCTTTGTGTTATCCTGGCTAGAAATTTTGGCATAAGGCCAGCAAATTCAGGGGAGGAGATAAGTTGATTACTTTGACGCCAGTTCTCAATACTTAATTTATCGACCCCGGAAAGATTAACGGCAAAGTCAACTGCAGTGGCATATGAACTCAGAGCGTTAAGACGGATGAAATATCGCAAGGCATTTTTGAGGCAAACTAACAATTCTACCAGCTCCCCTCCTTGGCCTTCAGTATATATGGGAAACAATTATATAATGCCTCATGAATAGGATGCTTCTTTCCTATTCATGAACACAATAGTAATGATGACTAAAGTTTATAAATTATAGAATAATTCATGAAAGCAAAAATGTCGCAAGTTGCCTATTATTCATTTCAACATTAAAATGTACAGAAAAATATAGAACTCCAAAAATAGCCAAGCAAAGACGTTTATAGTGTTTTGTAAAACTCGAAGTACAATATGTAGTGGTTAACAATTCGGTGGCTGCCAGGGACAAATTCCTATTTTTCCTCGTCCTTGGACTTTTCATCTATCTGACGAAGAGGTACGCTCAAAATATCATTCCTGATCCTATTATTACGTCTATAACTATCACTCAGTATTAAACTAATATATTCACTGCGTACGTGAAATTTACTTTTGTTGCTTTTTCCTGTTCTTGTTTTTTTTACGGATTTGCCTATATATATATATATATATATATAAACCGGCTTAGAGAAGAAGAAGAAACGAAACGAGACGAACGAATCGAATCGAATCGACGCGAAGGCGCTCAGTCATACAATAGTGTAATAAATAAAATATATGCATACATACAAACATATATGTACGTACCTACATCTACATGTATATATACATGCATATATAAATATATATACGTGTGTACAGGACACCACAAATAGACGTAGGACTCAACAAGAAACGAAAAAGTAAAAACAGCATGGAACGGACCATTTTTTTAAACAACGAAAAAACAGAGTAGAAGACAACTACACAAGGAAAAATCCCCTTCATCAGCTGTCCCTAGTTCAACTCCAGCGTATATATATATATATATATATATATATATATGATGAATTCTTACGCAATGAGCAAATGTATCAAATCAGCCATCATAGTTTATAATAGTTAGTCCTAGATGTGTAACGTTTCAAAATCATCTCAGCTTCTAAGAAGAAGAAACACTTACACTAAAGTCTTAAAGAGGTGTAAATATATAATTGTCAAGTATTCCCCTAGTCAGCGTTACAATTGCTTACGCTCCTGTGCATCGACCTCAGTGATATCTTTCTAATGAATCTTTTACGATTGCTTCAGCAAGCTCACATTCTAAAGGAATTTACTAAATAACTCTCCGCTATGTTATTCACTATTCATTATACAATTTTCTTTATTGTTAAGAATATACGTTTCTGTATTGTCATATATACTATAATTTCTTTACTGTAGGGTTTATCTATTTATGTATTGAATAAGATTATTTACAAGGTATCTCTAATAACCGTAGCGAGAATATAAATTATGTTGGATAAAAGTTCATTTTCCTTTTAGTCAAAGAAATGTTTATGGTGCAATGATTATTGTTTATCTTCAGGAATGAATTCTTTCTCTATAGATTGTATAAATCTCAAGCGACGATATTTAATCAGTGAGGGTGGCCATCCTACTAAAGACCCATTTATAAGCTGATGAACGGGGAATTTTCTGTCCGCTTAGATATATATTTTCTTCGTTGAAATAGTTAGGTAATGTGCAATAATAAACCATGGAAGATCACGCGAAAAACTTGATAATAGAATTTATGGATATAAGAAGTTAATTTGACCAACCAGTGAATGATTGCACACATAATTTCACAGCATAGACAAACAGATGTTAGCGTCTAAAATTTGCGAAAACGAAAGGAGAGATGTGCAAATATGTACATCTCTGCTAGGTATAACATTTGTTAGCATGGCATTTACATTTAACAAGGAATTTGAAGTAATTCTGAATTTGTTACTCTCAGAATAGAAAATGTGTTCTCTGTATCTCATGTTAAAGTACACAGAATCGTGGCTTTGGAATCCCGAAGAGAAATTTTCATCAGAGCAGTTTGGAATACAGTCATTTCTGTGTAAAATCAGCAAATACAAACGTACGTATGATCAACAGGGCACATGTAACAAACACAGTTATGTACACAAATCACCTTGATTTATCCACACATACAAGTACTTAAAGTGGAAAATATTAGCTTTCCCTGCAGGAATGTTTGACATTGATTTATGAAGTGGGACAAACTTTAGATAATTACGCCCTATAGAGAAATAAATTAAACTTTGGCTATGATAGCTAAAGCTTTCACCAAACCCAATGGACAATAGTTTTGTTCACAGTTCGTGTTCTCTTTTACCTCATATCTTTTTCTCTCTTTCCACCCTCTCTCTTTCTTTCTGCATACGTGCTTGTTAGTGTATATATATATACACACACGTGCTTGTTAGTGTATATATATATATATAATATATACATACGTGCATGTTAGTGCATATATATATATACACAAGCGTTGCTGTTGTTGCTGTGTGGTAAGAAGTTTGCTTCTTACTCACATAGCTCCGGATTCAGTGCCACTGCGTGGCACCTTGGGTGAGTATCTTCTACTATGGCCACGGGCCGCCCGAAGATATGTGCTTGTTAGTGAGTATGCTTGTGTATGTGTGTATTTGTAGGTGTGTGCGTATGTGCGTGCATGTGTGTTTGCGCACGCACGTCTATAAGTCTGTACATATGTAGATTAATACTCTTTCATCCGTTCGAGAGGTTTTTTATTTTTCTATTCACATTGCGCCAACTACACATAGGTTGTTATCATCTATGGATACAAGTTTATGTCTATCGACATTCTGCGACACTAAGATATATTTCTCTTTATAATTACTCTTTATAATTACTTTGATACCACTGAACTTGGTAGGAAACATGTATTGTATTTATGAAATAAGATCTTCATTGCAGTGGAAATAGTTAATTTCTCCAAATTTATAAGTCTAAATGTTGAAAAAACTTTGTAAATTTTGAAGAATACATTTTGTACATATCAACACACACACGTATGCACACACATGGATGGATCAATTGATAATTATATATATTTATTTACTACCCACAAGGGGCTAAACACAGAGGGGACAAACAAGGACAGACAAACGGATTACGTCGACTCCAGTGCATAACTGGTACTTAATTTATCGACCCCGAAAGGATGAAAGGCAAAGTCGACCTTGGCGGATTTTGAACTCAGAACGTAACGGCAGACGGAATACGGCTACGCATTTCGTCCGGCGTGCTAACGATTCTGCCAGTCCGCCGCCTTTCAATCGATAATTATATACATAGATTATCTACTATGAAGCTAGGAAAGCCATAGGTTATTATAGTTATTAAAAGTATTTGTATAACGGGCCATTTCCACTCCAGGTACACTAGTGCCCCCCACCTCCACATGGAAGGGTTTTGTTTTCTCCAAAATTTCTCGCCGGATCTAATATATAATACCCCTTCGATGAAGTCCGCGCTTTTGAGGACTGAGAGGCTGGTTTATTAGAGACCCCTCCAATATTTTTTCTACTTATTTATTTATTTATTTATTTATTTAATTATTTATTTATTTTAGGAGGAGGTAGTAAGGTTATCGGGCCTTGCTTCGGTAGAGAATTAATACGAACAAATTTGTCCTGTTTGTTTCAAGAATGTCTATCTTTCGTTGTTTGTATGTGCATGTGGGTTTATGAGTGTATATGTGCGTCTATGCGTGTGTGTTTGTTTGTGGGTGTTTGTGTGCATATGTGTGCATGTGTGTATTTGTATGTTTATGTATTATATTTGTTATTGTTAGCCTGTATGTCTGCGTGTCTGTACATTGTTGAGGCGAATAAATATAGGAAGGTTTGTGTTCTGTGTTGGTTTTGGTGCGTACGCGTATGCATGTGTGTGTGCGCATGCGCCTATATAATATTTGTATGTGTCTTTTCGAGTGTGTGAGTAGTGTGGCTTCATAGCCTTAACCCATGTCTGTCATGTTGGGTTATGTTGGGTTTATTAGTGTGCGTGCGAAAGAATATGTATCCGTGTGGAGTTATACACTGATACGTCGATGCATGTCTTTATATGAATAAGAATGTCTTGTGCATCTGTGCGAGTGCGTATATGCGTATGTGTGTTTGAACGCACGCGCGTCTGAATGTCTGCATGAATGTGCGTATGTGTGTTTGTGTGTATGTGTGTGTGTGTGGTTAGTATAACTCAATAGCATCTATCTGTGTACGTTAGTTTAAGTTATCGTGATTTTGCTGGTATGAGTGCGATCTAATTAATTATGCGTGTTTGCTGAGTTGTATATGGCGTCTGTTTGATAGGCGCTTGGTCGTATCTGTGTGCATATGCATTCACACGTACACACTCACGCATGAACTATAAATGGCGCCTAACCTATCCAACTACCTACTGTTTTAATAATCTGAACGGACGATGCGCCGCTCTGCACGGCCATTGAACATCCGAGTCCCATCATTATATATCGACTAGAGTCAAGGAGGAGACAGAATTATTAGCACACCGACTTAACATTGTAAGTTTAGATGTGGCTGAGATTGCCGTTACTTATCGTCCTTTGCGGACTCCCATCAAATAAGTACCAGCTGGGCAGTAGGACCGATGTAGTCGACTAGCCACACTCTGTAGGCCATTTACTGGAAAACACTCGCGTATACCCGCACAACACAACACACATACACACGCACTCACACACACACTCACACACACACTACATTTGGACATATCAATACATATATTAAGTAATTGAATACATATATATATATATGTGCATGAATGTATGTATGCATGTATGTAGATATGTATGAATGTATGTGTGTATATATATATATCACGTGACCATCACGTGACCGACCAGTCCATCAGATGTAGTTACACATCGCTGGTCACAATGCGTTCGCATTGTTTTAGCCTTCAAATGACGCCACCCCGCTGGCTAAGCGAGCAGGCCAACAGAAGAAAGAGTGATGAAAGAGTACAGCAGGGATCACCACCCCCTGCCGGAGCCTCGTGGAGCTTTTAGGTGTTTTCGCTCAATAAACACTCACAACGCCTGGTCTGGGAATCGAAACCGCGATCCTACGACCGCGAGTCCGCTGCCCTAACCACTAGGCCATTGCGCCTCCACATACATATATATATATATTATGCACAAGCGTTGCTGGTTTGCTTCTTACTCACATAGCTCCGGATTCAGTGCCACTGCGTGGCACCTTGGGTGAGTATCTTCTGCTATGGCCACGGGCCGCCCAAAGTATTGTTCGTAGATATGTTAGATGGAAACTGAAAAATATCCGTTGTGTATGTGTGTCTATATGTGTCTCTTTGTGTTTGTTTCTCATCAGCACTTGATAACCAGTGTTACCATGATTACATCCGCATACCTCGGTGGTCCGTCAAGATGACCAATAGAATAAGTGCTAGGATTTGAAAAACAAATAACAAATAGGTACTGAGGTCGATTCATTCCACTAAAAAGAAAATTCAAGGCGGAGCCCCAGTATGGCAGCAGTCTAATGACTGAAAAAAAAAAGATAACAGGGAATATGTGTGTATATATGTATGTGCCTTTAGCATACATACATTCATGCATATATATATATATGAATACAATTACTTAATATATGTATTGATATGTCCAAGACGTTGTTTCTGAGGCTGACCAAGGAATTTTTTTTTTAGATATAAGTGATGTACTTAAGTGTAGTTATGTTTTTAGCTTGTGGTTTTTCCATGATCACACGTGAGTATTTTATTTATATCCCATCGAAAGCTCTACTGAAGAAGGAATATATCCTTTATAAGATTAATTCCGAAATTGATTCAATATTGAGATAACGAAATTTAGATTTTCTAAAGGTTAGTTGCTCGTTTTCAGTTTCAATTCTCCTGTAACAAGTGGATTATAAGTGGATAAATCATTGTATTGGCTTTAGAATAACTCTCTGTGGCCCTTAATTATATGATATATATATATATAATATATATATATATATATATATATTATATATATATATATATATATATATATATATATATATATAGGGGGAGTTTACGAAAAAACCAAAGACGAAGACAGGTGGTGTACAAAACAAACAGATGTATTAGTATAGCGCTCATGGAATAGAAAAAGTCTTTTACGTTTCGAGCTTACGTTCTTCTACAGAGAGGGACACAGAAAAAACAAGGAGAGAAACAAGGAGAGAAAAAAGGAGAGAAAAAAAGGAGAGAAAAAAGAGAGAAAAAAGGAGAGAAAAAAGAGAGAAAAAAAATATTTCTATAAATATATAATAGTTTGATATCTCGAATAATTAATTTTGAGAATATAGATTTTTCTGAAGTAATTTGGTTTTTGGCTATCGCGAATCTTAGACATAAAATATATCGATAGTATAACAGCAGATAGTAAGGTTATTGGGAATATTTTACGCATATTTTCTGTAAAAACAAGTATTTACTTTTTGATAAATCTATTGAGATCTCTGACTTAATTTTATATCATATTTTTGAAATGTGTGTCGTTTATATTTAAATGAATTACATACGTGTGTACATATACAGGTGTATGCCTCTGTGCCGGCGAGAGAGATTTTGTTTATGTGTGTGTATGTGAGTATGTTTGTGAGTATGTGTGTGTGTGTGTGTGTGTGTGTGTGTGTGTGCGCGCGCGTGCGTTTTTGGATGTGCGTATGGGAAATATTTTATATACAGTTTGCGTTGCTCTACCCTCTCTTTTTACTTGCTGTCAAATAGAGATAAAGCTAATTTTGGCAACTTGCAATACACACACACACACACACACTCTCACTCACTCACACACACACACCTACACACACATTTATACTTATATATGTGTACGCGTTTTGAAGTTTTTATGTATGTTTCTTTGTGCGTATGGGTGAATGTGTGTACGAGTGTGTGTGTGTGTGTGTGTGCGTGCGCATATCAAATGTCGGAGTACCGCTTTAATTTGGAGTTAAAGCTTGTTAGTTCAATATGATTCACACTCTCTCTTTACTCTTTACTCTTTTACTTGTTTCAGTCATTTGACTGCGGCCATGCTGGAGCACCGCCTTTAGTCGAGTAAATCGACCCCAGGACTTATTTTTTGTAAGCCTAGTACTTATTCTATCAGTCTCTTTTGCTGAACCGCTAAGTTACGGGACGTAAACACACCAGCATCGGTTGTCAAGCAATGGTGGGGGGACAAACACAGACACACAAACATATACATACATACACATATATATACATATATACGACGGGCTTCTTCCAGTTTCCGTCTACCAAATCCATTCACAAGGCTTTGGTCGGCCCGAGGCTATAGTAGAAGACAGTTGCCCAAGGTGCCACGCAGTGGGAATGAACCCAGAACGATGTGGTTGGTAAGCAAGCTACTTACCACACAGCCACTCCTGCGCCTCTTTTTATTTCCTTCTAGGTTATGTTCTGTTCTTGATTTCTATAGTTGAAAGAAGATACGTATGTGACAATGCACCACAGATATATAAGTGAACTGCGCCTGAGTACAGGATGTAGAAAGCTGAAAATTATGTTTAATTATTTAGAATGAAACAGGAATTCGTTAATGTTAATGAAAATTATTCTCAAACGGGACAGAATGAAAAATATTTTAATTGACCAAAAATTTGATGGAAATATGCACACGAATATGATTTTGATGAGTAGCAGGTATGGGGACAACTCCACGAGTATTTCAGTCTTATACATAATCACAACAAAACATAGTGAATAGATAACTGTGAAGACTGCAGAATAACTTGCGCTGTATAAAATGTAGGATATGAAAAATAGTTAAATTTCTTGGCAAATTGGAATGATGGCAGTAATTTTGCTTAAAATTCCGTCTGTATGAAGAATGAACCCTTGGGTTTTTTTCTAATGTCATTGTTTGAAATTGTATTATTGGTAAATTATTTACATTAACCCCATCTACATTTCGAGTCATTCTGGGTTCAGATAACTGCGTGCTGACTATGCCTCGCTGAGGAGGTCTAATGACATCGAAATACAACAGTTGTTACCATAGCTACGTAAGATTAGACGTACCTCCTACAGCGTATCACTGTTTATGAATAATTTTTAGTCAAAATTTGAATGGTTTTCTCTGTTGCCCTTTTGATACCTCTTTCATTAATGTTAAGGCAATCTCTTCCAACTAGGACTGGAATATAAAATAATTAAGAATTATTTTCAGTATATCACTTTAAGTACACTAGACTTCATTTATCTATATGTCTTTCATATAGCTGACACCTTTCAGAATTTTTCCTGTGCCACTTATCTAAGTTATGGTGCAGTCGTTTAAAGAAATTGCAATTTGTGTTTCTGTTGTGTAAATAAAAATACAATAAATACCTGTGAAATGATAATACTTGTCAGTATGAGCATGGCCTCAGTTATTGGTAAATACCCATACTCAGTGTACCCTGATTTAGTAAAAGAACTCACGTGTGTCTACAAATATTTCAAATGTGCTGCTTCGAAAATAGTTTCTCGTGACGAAATGTGAGGCGCCTTCACACAGCTCTAACTTCATAAGTGAAATGAAACTGATTCAACCAGGAATGCAAACCCAATGAGGCCCTCTGTTCACCTGAAGCTTGTCTTATGTTCTACGCTGCTCATCATAGTTTGTAAAATTGAACATTAGAATTTTATAAATTGAAAAAAAAAAACGCCTTATACTTTATATTCCAATTACGATAACAAAATAGACATATCAAAACGATGCCAGAATGGAATATTTGTGTATGTGTTCTTCCAAATCCATTTCGACTCATCTTTATACTATGTCAATAAAATTAGTCCTATTCAGGGATTGATATTATAGACAATTCTTTTTCTACAGGATTTGTAGTCAATAGAAAAATCAATATTTATGCAAGTGTGAAAATGTGAAATAAAATTTAGAGAAAAACTAAGAAGAATCGAACCATAAAATTTATAATTCC
The DNA here is from genome assembly GCF_006345805.1 of Octopus sinensis. Classification (NCBI taxonomy): domain Eukaryota; kingdom Metazoa; phylum Mollusca; class Cephalopoda; order Octopoda; family Octopodidae; genus Octopus; species Octopus sinensis. Next base: position 119,903,418 of record NC_043002.1, on the reverse strand, counting down.
ACACATAATGGTATATTTGCTTCAACTCCTACATTTTCAGATACTTGAATTTTTTATTGACATATAGCGTAAATTTTAAAACTAAATGAAAGCATGTGAAACCAATTTCATCATTATGCTTAATCTATGCCTCAAGAAAAATATCAGCTTAAGAAGATTACAATCGTAATTTAAAAAAGAGAAGTAAATAAAATATTTGGAAACTTAATACCGTACTTGCAGCTTGTATTTGTATAGCAAATCAAAGGTACTTCCTGTTCAAGATATCGAATGGCGGTTCAAAACCAATAGTGACTCCACTTTTGGACTACTGAGGTCAAGGCCATATCTAGAAATATTAAACTTGAAAAATAATAAAAAGTAAAGTTTATTTAATTAAATTTATTAAATAAATTAACTTTACATAGTTGAGATAATAAGCGATCTCTATCTAGAGTTATGAGTTCCTTAATTAATTTTTGTGTTGACGATAATTTAGTTCCGAATCAATTGTAATAATTAATACATTTTCAACTATCCGATAGGTTATTGGACAACATACGGATAATTATCTGACTACAAGCCGAAGGATGATTCATATATATTCTTTTTCACCAGAGTTATTTTCATTTGTTACACTTAGCTCTTGAGATGTTAGTCCTCCGATATTTAAATACGTACAGTTAGCTGGTATGCACAAATGATTTCTTCCGGGATAGTCTGCTTGGCTGGGGAAGCACAATAAAACTAGTAAAACAGCTTGCAATAGTGAAATCAACTCGCCTATAAAAAAAACAGTTTGAAAGAGCAGTTGTTTAGGCCAGAACATGACATGACTTATACACGCTACACGACAATGATTTCTGAGACCTTATGAAGTAATCTGTCTCTATATATTTGCGCGAATGCGTGTGTGAGAGAGAGAGAAAAAGAGGAAAAGATAGAGAGAGAGAGGGAAACAAAAGAAGAGAGACAGAGAAAGAGTGTGTGTGTGTTGTGTGTGTGTGTGTGTGTGTGTGTGTGCGCGTGCGGGCGTATGAGTGCGTGTGTGAATGCAGAGGCAACGTATTCGGTCGTTCGTATTTTGTTGACATACACGTCTCCCTTCATATTTTCCCATCGTCTGGAATACAGGTTTCTTTTTTAGTACAACCTAGAATTTGCCTTTTTAAATGCTTCTCTCCTAACAGGGACAAGTTTCCAAAACTTAATATATTTTTATCAATGAACATTTACACCAAGGCGTGTGTAATAACTTCTATAACGGGTGAAACAAAGAGAGAGAGAGAGAGAGAAAGAGCGAGTAAGAGAGAGAGAGAGAGAGAGAGAGAGAGAGAGAGAGAGAGTAAGAGAGAGAGAGAGTAAGAGAGAGAGAAGAGAGTAAGAAAGAGAGAGAGAGAGAGCGAGGAGTATGGAAAGAATAACTACTTTGCAATCCTGAATTAAAATTTTATCACCATCGTAGCTTTCAAAAACTGGTTTTGCTTTGTCGGTGATGCACGAAACGTCGAGGCGCAATAGCCCAGTGGTTAGGGCAGCGGACTCGCGGTCATAGGATCGCGGTTTCGATTCCCAGACCGGGCGTTGTGAGTGTTTATTGAGCGAAAACACCTTAAAGCTCCACGAGGATCCTGCAGGGGATGGTGGTGATCCCTGCTGTACTCTTTCACCACAACTTTCTCTCACTCTTACTTCCTGTTTCTGTTGTACCTGTATTTCAAAGGGCCGGCCTTGTCACTCTCTGTGTCACGCTGAATATCCCCGAGAACTACGTTAAGGGTACACGTGTCTATGGAGTGCTCAGCCACTTACACGTTAATTTCACGAGCAGGCTGTTCCGTTGATTCGGATCAACCGGGACCCTCGTCGTCGTAGCCGACGGAGTGCTTCCAATGCACGAAAGGATAATGAAATACACAAAACAGTGACAATCCAGTCCGACGCCTAAGTTCATTTCACTATTTTGCTGTTATGTGACTCGTACATAAATTCAGATTTCACCCAGTTGTGCTGTAACCTAACACTACTAATTCAACGCTACTTATTAACTTTTCACATCAATATTAGTTATCAGTATTGAACATCTGTGGTGGTACTCTACCACCTAACCAGTATTCTATCGATTAGTCGAGTTTTACACGTGTTTACATGACAAAGTTCAAATATCGAGTACTTTGTATAAGTATATATTGATTAGAGAAACGTTTCATGTGTTTACACAGTCACAAACACATAGACAAACGTTTATATATGTATATACAAACATGTATGTATGTATATATATATATATATTATGTATATATATATATATATATATATATATATATATATATATATATATATATATATATATATATATATATATAATATATATATATATATACACATATATATAAACGTTTGTCTATGTGTTTGTGCATGTATAATGTGTGTGTGTGTATATATATATATATATGTATATATTGTCTTACTAGTTTCAGTCATTTGACTGTGGTCATGCTGAAGCACCACCTTGAAAGGATATAGTCGAACAAATTGACATCAGAACTTATTTCTGTATCCTAGTAATTATTCTACCGGTGTCTTTTGCCGAACCGCTTAGTTACGGGGAAGTAAACGCACCAACACCGGTTATCAAGCGATGATGGGAATAAACACAGACACAAAGACACACACAAAGCTATATAAATATATATATATATATAGATAGATGACGGGCTTTCAATTTCAGTCTACCAAATCCTCTCAGACAGCTTTGGCCGGCCCGAGGCTAGAGTAGAAGATACGTGCCCAAGGTGCCAAGCAGTGGGATTGAACCCACCAAAAATAGCATAAACGCCTCCCCACCGGGTAACCGAACCCCGGTCTCCTGTGTGACAGGCGAGGATACTCATGACTATACTACCGAGGACCGCTAGTATAGTGGTAGTTTTATATATATATATATATATATATATGTACATACGCAGATATACACAGACGTGTATAATATAATATATATATATATATATATATATATATAAGCTTATACATGCAGAATGCCCATTATGACACATTTAAAAGTTGACACTGAGGCACACATACGCACGCACAGACACAGGCATACACAAACACAAACACCCACATAAACATCGTAAGATAGGTATAATATGTATATAGGATACGTAGTACAAACTTTATGTGACATAGGACTCATTGGTTAGGGTGGAAAGATGTGATCATTATATCGGAGAGTGACAATGCATTGATTTTCGCATATGTATGCATGCATTTTTGTATGTATGTATGTATGTATGTATGTATGTATGTATGTATGTATAAAAGGAGAAAGTTGACTGTGATTTTGAAGCTTCGGTTTCCTTGCCGACAGTTTTATGATAGCAATTAAGTCAAGTATTGGAAGTCATATTTAACGTTTTCCTTGTGAAAAAATTAATAAATATTTTAAATCTTTTCCTTTGCAAAATTCGTACCAATCAGCAACAAATTGGCAACCCTTTTTTTGTTTTTACAAGTCAAGACAGTTTTTGGAGCTTGTGGTTACCCGAATTAATTGATGCATGTATATGTGTGATTCCTTCTTCTATCGGTACAAGGCCTGAAATTTTAGCCGATCAAATCAACCTCCAATATTCGATTGGTAACTATTTTATCGACTCTCTGTAGAATCGGAGACCTTGTTCGAATGTTCTCCATCCAATCTCATTATATTGCTTTTGCTGACGAGTAAGCTTTTGATGCAATCCTTTCTCTCTCTCTTTGCAAACAAGTAGATTTTGTCTAAGTGACACAATGTGGCCGTCAAAAGCCATCTGGGCTGATCTTATACTTCTCCCCATCCCTCTGTTTAATATTGATCCTGCCTG
>NC_043002.1:119879573-119894573 GCF_006345805.1 Octopus sinensis | reverse complement strand
AAGAGACCCTTACAAAGAATCTGGTTTTAAGGTAATTAATAGTGGGGTCGATTTGAACGATTGAAACATTACAAAGCGGTTACCCAACATGGCCACTATCCAATGACTGAAGTAAGTAAAAGATAAAGCTGTAATCCTGGATATACAAAATGTTAGAATGGTTAAATCTAGAATATATCCGTTATAAGTCAGCTTAATCTCGCATATTGATATTTTACTTTGGAACTGATATTTAACCTTGGAACAGTGTCAGAAATTTGTAGAGAAATTTGTATTAGTTGATTCTTATTCTACGTTATATCTGTGGTGCTTATTGTGTCAAACTGGCAAGGACGAATCGCAAAATCGATCTTGGTCAAATTTGAACGCAGAATGATTATGGAGAAAACTGATTGCTGAAAGATAACTTGATCTTTAGAAACATTCCTTCATTTTAACTTGGTAATAATGTATACATTAATTAAGACAGCGAGCTAGCAGAATCGTTAACAAGCCGGAGAAAATGCTTGGCAGCATTTCGTCCGTCTTTACGCTCTGAGTCTAAAATCCGCCACGATGGACTTTGCCTTTAATTCTTTTGGAATCGATGAAATAGGTACCAGTTTATCTCTGAGGTTGATGTAATCGACTAAAAAGACTCCGCCGGTTACGACGACGAGGGTCCCAGCTGATACAATCAACGGAACAGCTTGCTCGTGAAATTAACGTGCAAATGGCTGAGCATTCCACAGACACGTGTACCCTTAACGTAGTTCTCGGGGATAATCAGCGTGACACAGAGAGTGACAAGGCTGACCCTTTGAAATACAAGTACAACTCATTTTTGCCAGCTGAGTGGACTGGAGCAACGTGAAATAAAGTGTCTTGCCCAAGGACACAACGCGTCGCCGGGAATCGAACTCACAACCTTACGATCATGAGCCGAATGCCCTAACCACTAAGCCACGCGCCCTCACCATGTAATCGACTACCCCTCCCATGAAATAGTTACCATTGGATCAAAATTTGAGAGCAGCGTATAAATTAATTGAAGGGTAATTGAAATTTGGGATCTCAATAGCCCAATACTGTTTTACATGTTTATTCATATACTAGCAGTATCGCCCGGCGTTGCTCGGGTTTGTAAGGGAAATAACTATATAAGCATTTTTAGAGAGTTATAGCCCAAAAATAGCAAAAAAATGCATTAAAAATGGAAAAAAAATTATGGTAAATTTTTTTTTTAAATCGTTGACTCATCGTAGACATTTTTAGAGAGTTACTTCCCTTATATAATAGCGAAAAAATGTATTAAAATGGATAAAATGATGGCAAATTTTTTTAGACGCGCGTTAATACCCAGAAGGGCTCGATATGAATCACGACTATAAGATACCCGGTTTTGGTTAAACTGCACCGCAAAATGTGGGAGTAGTTAGGAATCTAAATCGTAGGAGACAGACACACAACTTCACTTTTATATATAAAGATATGTGGAGTGTAAAATATGCGCATGCGCAATAAATGAGTGAATACGTAAGAGAATATGTGTGTGCGGCGGAGACGTGTATGGTTGAATTTGTGTGTGTATTTAGGTGAGTTTTACTTTAGGTGCGTGTGAGCTTGTGTGTGTGCATGTGTGTATGTGTATTTGTGGGAGTGTATGTGTATTTGTAAGTATATGTGAGTACATGTGTGTAAGTTTCTGACAATCTGTGTGATCGTGTAATATCGATGGTGTCTTGAAGCACAGCTGGCAATAGACTTGTCTTTATCGAACTCAAACCTTCAACAGCTGAGTGACACGAAGACAGAAGCACACACACACACACACATACACACACACACACACAAAAACATATACATATGTATACATGCAAATCTGCCACCAAAAGAGAAAGTGAGAGAGCGAGAGGGAGAGACAAAGAAGAGGGGATAGGGGAGAAAGGGCACGCGTGTCTATCTGTGTTTGTATATGGCATAAAATACACATATCTCATGCAGAAATGTCAATAGGGTCACCATTCTAGATCAATCATTTTGTATTTCAATTATAAAATCCACCATATACAGTTCGACATTTGCTTCGAAATATGCACACACACACACACAAACACAACTACACACACACACTTTTGTAAATGCATTAATACATATGTACATATACTCCTGCCCCAGCATGGCCGCAGTCTCACGAGTGAAACAAGTAAAAGATATATATGTTTCTTTACTACCCACAAGGGGCTACACACAGAGGGGACAAATAAGGACAGACACACGGATTACGTCGACCCCAGTGCGTAACTGGTACTTAATTTATCGACCCCGAAAGGATGAAAGGCAAAGTCGACCTCGGCGGAATTTGAACTCAGAACGTAACGGCACGCGAAATACGGCTACGCATTTCGCCCGCGTGCTAACGTTTCTGCCAGCTCGCCGCCTTAAAAGTAAATGATATATACACAAAACACACACTCACATACACCTGCATAGTGTGCTTGGTGAGGCAGAAACACGTGGCCATGACCGTCTTCTCATCTCCAGACAATAAGCCTGTTCTCTTACTCAATGGTTTATCAATTTTGGAAAGTGGTTGTTTCGTGAGATTATCTCCCCTCCTCATCTGGAGCTGATTTTTACTCCCAGTTGCCAATAACGACACATTCGCTAGAGGTTCAGATAGCTTTACAAATCGTGAATTTACGTTGTATGGTATTTGATATATCTGTAGGCGAGCTGGCAGAAACGTTAGCACGCAGGGCGAAATGCTTAGCGATATTTCATCTGCTGTTACATTCGGAGTTCAAATTCCGCCGAGGTCGACTTTGCCTTTCATCATTTCGGGGTCGATAAATTAAGTACCAGTTACGCATTGGGGTTGATGTAATCGACTTAATCCCTTTGTCTGTCCTTGTTTGTTCCTTCTGTGTTTAGCCCCTTGTGGGTAGTAAAGAAATAGGTATTTGATATATCTGTAGTTGTCTATATTGTTCATATACACCAGCCACAAGCCACCCTGAGATATTTTTGATAGTTCATTGTAGTTTCAGTTAATCAAATCTATATACGTGTGTATGTGTGCGTGAGTGAGTGTACTTGCATGCGAGCGCATGTATGAGGGCATTAGCTAAAATCACAAATGATGGTTAAAAAGAGGTGACATGTAAATTAACTAAGCAGATTATTTTTCCTTGCGTAAGAATGAACAGTTTACATTCTAAAATCAAGATTAATGCAATATTTAAGAAGTACTAACTGAGAAACTCTTGGTCGGATATAAATAAAGATTGTAATTTCAGATTATGGATAGATGGATGGAAGCACTCCGTCGGTTACGACGATGAGGGTTCCGGTTGATCCGAATCAACGGAACAGCCTGCTCGTGAAATTAACGTGTAAGTGGCTGAGCACTCCCCAGACACGTGCACCCTTAACGTAGTTCTCGGGGATATTCAGCGTGACACAGAGAGTGACAAGGCCGGCCCCTTGAAATACCGGTACAACAGAAACAGGAAGTAAGAGTGAGAGAAAGTTGTGGTGAAAGAGTACAGCAGGGATCACCACCATCTCCAGCCAGAGCCTCGTGGAGCTTTTAGGTGTTTTTGCTCAGTAAACACTCGCAACGCCCGGTCTGGGAATCGAAACCGCGATCCTATGACCGCGAGTCCGCTGCCCTAACCACTGGGTCATTGCGCCTCCTATTTCAGATCATATAACGTTAATGATATTGAAAGATTACGGAATTGCAAATTCAAGGCGAATGCCCCAGTTACAAAAGTGACTTTATTTCTATACTTTTGTCTTCCGAAAGATTTCAATTAACGCTTATATATATAACTCTCGCTATAATGATTTTTTAAACCATTTCTTTTTCTCTGCATTACGTAAAGTCAAATCTATTACTATTGTTTTCATATGTTCTTGATTGTTCAACAATCTTCCACTTGATATTAGAGGTCGAACATTTTACTTCAATGATCAGATATAATTCAAGAGTTCTTTACATTTCACGTTTCAATAGTTCTGAATGAAGACAGGCGGTGAGCTGGCAGAACCGTTATCACACTGGGCATTTTGTCCGTCTTTACGTTCTGAGTTCAAATGCCGCCGAGATCGATTTTGCGATTCATCTTTTCGGAGTCAAGAATATAAGTACCCCACTCCCGAAATTGCTGGCCTCGTGCCAAAATTTGAAACCAGTATTTCTGAATGAAGTTCAATGTTTATATAACAGGGTTTACCTGGTGAGAAGTTAAATCCAGCACAGATATATTAACAGCAAAGTATATTAACGCTAAACGCCAGCTACGGGGGCTGGGTAGAGCACATGGTGGAGGCGCAATGGCCCAGTGGTTAGGGCAGCGGACTCGCGGTCGTAGGATCGCGGTTTCGATTCCCAGACCGGGCGTTGTGAGTGTTTATTGAGCGAAAACACCTAAAGTACGAGGCTCCACGAGGCTCTTTCACCACAACTTTCTCTCACTCTTACTTCCTGTTTCTGTTGTACCTGTATTTCAAAGGGCCGGCCTTGTTACTCTCTGTGTCACGCTGAATATCCCCGAGAACTACGTTAAGGGCGCACGCATCTGTGGAGTGCTCAGCCACTTACACGTTAATTTCACAAGCAGGCTGTTCCGTTGATCGGATCAACAGGAACCCTCGTCGTCGTAACCGACGGAGTGCTTCCATCCAGAGCACATGATATGAATGCTACCAAGTCGGTTGAACAGGGATAATCAGCCAGTAATAAAGTTGCCGTAGATTTGCTGGATGACCAAAGAGGGCATGTTAGAATCAGATGAAGAGCGCTTTGAAGAAGTTCAAGATCTGAACCCGAAGTCCTGGAAAACGCTGCTGCTGACTGCATTACTTGAAAACATTAGTGTAGAAGTATATAGAGCTGGTAGACTGTATGCTCGAGGTAGACAGGACATGAGAAGAAATATCAAGAATGATATGTGCATAGGGTTGATGCCATAACTAGTTGTGATACCATCGCATAGCCATGACCCACTTGCAGTAGATGGTATAGGTCCAGGATAGTTCAATTCAGTCCCATTAAAGAAATGAACTTTGAGATCGAGTTTTGATACGAAACTGTAGAAGTGTAGTTAATACTGTGCGTCAGTGTAGATGTATATTTTATTTCTGCGTTCTTTAATATTAATACATGTATATAAAAATATTAATACATGTATATAAAAATTAAAAATCATAGTAAACTTATATATCTAGAGTATCTAATTTTATAACGTACCATTTAATAAGTTATATGTATATATCGATAACTTGTACACACACAGAGTTGCATAAAAACATGGTCGATACATGTTTCAATAAGTTGCGTTTGCGGGGAAGTATTTATGCATATATCTATGTACATAAATGTATATGTGGGTATGTGTATGATATACGCTAATATATATTAATAAATGCTTATATGTGTGCATGCGCGTGGTACATGGATTTTTTAAACATGTTTCATGAAAATATCAATAGAGATTTATAAAGACGATAACTCAATCGACCAGACAGACAGCCGTTATAGTAGTAGACAGTTGTTATAATAGATACAAATTTGTAAGCATGCACACGTACATTTGAACACAAAGCAGCTAACATGTCGGTGTTCATATGTTAGAATGCTCTACCTTAAATACAGACTTACACAAACTTAGAAATTCCACAAAACACCGCTGGTACATAAATATATATACACATGCATATGAATTTTCATTCCTTTTATTTATCTCATTTTGTATGAACAAGGGCAATGAATAGTAGTGGTTGTTCTTTATATATATATATATATATATATATATATATATATATATATGCTCTCTCCCTCTCTCTCTGTATATATATATATATATAATGTGCGTGTGCGTGTATGTATGTATATGTATGTATGTATATATGCGTGTGTGTGTGTACATATATATGTATGAATACTTACATGCACACAATGGGTGAGGAGAAGATGCTAGTATATGTGTATAATAAATGACCACCAGATTAATGCTCGGATCAGTACAGATTCTTAAAATCCAATATCCTAATCAGAGTAAGAATAATCACGCGGAAAAAGATTTGGCTATAAATAATGTATGATTCGAGCGTGTAAGTATGAGGCAAATAATGGACAAGCACTTATAATATGACACTGTATCATTTATAAAATATGTTACATAACGCTGAACATATCTAGCAAAGAAAAAAACATAGTCGTTTTATATTCTTTACAGCTGTTTCAAAGATTCAGCAACTGGCTGATGTAATAATGTCTATTACTCAAACAGGGGAACATATTGATGCAATAATATGCATCGAACAAGTAGGAATTACTACAAGCACATAGACCTGATACATTAAAATGTTCAGCCTAGAAACATTGAAACGGGGGAACATCTAGTATAGGAAAGCTGGAGGGAGAAAGCTTTCAGTTATGGTTGGCTGGTACTTATATTCGACTGAGCAGACGGGAGTAACTTGAAATGAAATGCCTATCCAGGCATCAAATCCATGACCTTACTACCCCGAGTCCAAGACTCGGCGTTGTATGTATGTATGTATGTATGTACGTATGCATATATTTATGTATGTATGTATGTATGTATGTATGTATGTATGTATGTATGTATGTATGTATGTATGCGTGTATGTATGTATGAATGAAGAATTTAAGCGTGTTTCTCGAAAGCGCACTACTAGATTAGTGAAGAGGAAAAATTTCGTTTGCAAAGTTTGCAGTCGTGTATGCTTTTCAAGAGCAGGGCTCATTAAACACTAACAGTGCTGCAAATCTATTAGATATAAGTTAGTTCCTAAATGTCAGCAAGGGTCTTCCTCGGTCACGAATGGACGGCCATCATCATCATGTATGTATGTATGTATGTATGTATGTATGTATGTATGTATGTATGTATGTATGTATGTATGTAATTATTTCTTCTACAGGCAAAAAGCTTGATAGTTTGCAGGAGAGGGTAGACGATTACATCAACCCTAGTATTTGACTGGTACTTATTTTATTGCTATTGAAATGACGAATGACACAGTTGGCCTCCATAGAATTTGAACTACGAATATAAAGATAGACGAAATGCTTCTTTGAATTTTGTCCGACGTGTTAATAGTTCAGGTACCAGCTCTCTGCTTTTATCCTTGTACGTATAATGCTCAGGGACTATTGCAGCACTGACTGCATTCTGAGTTATTCAATAAAAGTGTGCCTCCAAATGGTCAGCTTGCGAATTGGATCTCTCAAGGCGGAAGCATATACAATCATGATGGTTGTTTGCAAACGTTTTTGCGGCCTTGAATCTTAAAGCAAACTATTTACGGAACTCAAACGCAACAATATAGATAGATAGATAGATAGATAGATAGATAGATAGATAGATAGATAGATAGATAGATATATAGATAGATAGATAGATAGATAGATAGATGGATAGATAGATGGATAGATAGATAGATAGATAGATGGATAGATAGATGGATAGATAGATAGATAGATAGATAGATAGATAGATAGATAGATAGATAGATAGATAGATAGATAGATAGATAGATAGATAGATAGATGGACAGACAGACAGGCAGACATTACTAAACACCGTGAGCTATACTGATGAACTTACTACCACCTTCAGTGCGAACATATACAGTCAGTCAACGACCATCAACACCTCAACAGATAACCGCGACTGTATTCATACATCACAAGCACCCGCTTAGTAGTAGTAGTAGTAGTAGTAGTAGTAGTAGTTGTAGTAGTAGTAGTAGTAGTAGTAGTAGTAGAGATTAACTAATATGGGTTACTTGAAAATATTGATAAAAACAGTTAATATAGTGTTTGGAAGTGATTAACTCAAATAAGATTAACGCAGTCGTTTGATAACAATATTCGCCATTAAAATAAAAGTTAGTTCCTGTGTGTCTGCATGTATGTGTATGCACACACATGCACACACACACAGGCTCACACACAAACACATGCACATATATTTACATCCGTATTGAATAATTAATAGTTTGACATTCTCATGCGACTTAATGTTTCGTGGACTCGTCGGTCAAATAGGTTTATATGAAATAGGTGTGTGTGTGTGTGTTTGTATGTTTGTATGTTTGTGTGCATGTGTATGAGTTTAAAGGGATATGCTAATCGGGCGGATACCGTGGTAACTCTCGGATACACGTGTAGATCGTCATAACCATAAAAATATGTAGTATGAAACAAAAGGAAATAAACTTTGAGGATGTACCAGTCTCCGTATGCTCTATCATTATAATTACATATACGTGTATATGTATGTATATATGTATATAAAGTTAATCCAAACAAGAAAACACAGAAAAAAACACAGCAACGCGAGGACGTGGAACAATTAAAGTATTATTTGACGCTCAGGAAAGAAGGGAAGGAGGGTTTAACGTTTCGAGCCGAGCTCTTCGTCGGAAACAAGGAGAAGGAAAGATCCCAAGAAGGGAAGACAGAGGAAAAAAATATTTTTTGCTGGTGGTGCTCAAGAGATCACATGTTGATCACATGTATATATGTATATACATACATATATACATACATACATACATACATACATACATACATACATAAAAGACACACAGTTATATAAATATGTGAGGAACTAGACGGCTACCTGCATCTGTAAATGCATGAATACTGAGCGGATGAATAGATCAAAGAAGACTGCGACTCAGCATCAAGATCGGAGTCGTTGACATCCTGAACATGTGTGCGTGTATGTGTGTGTATGAGTGTATTCACATACACAAACACACATATATATATACACACACACATATATATATATACATATACTAGCAGTATCGCCCGGCGTTGCTCGGGTTTGTAAGGGAAATAACTATATAAGCATTTTTAGAGAGTTATAGCCAAAAAATAGCAAAAAAATGCATTAAAAATGGAAAAAAAATTAAGGTAAATTTTTTTTTAAATCGTTGACACATCGTAGATATTTTTAGAGAGTTACTTCCCTTATATAATAGCGAAAAAATGCATTAAAATGGAAAATATGATGGTAATGTTTTTTAAATCGTAGACTCATCGTAGACGCGCACTAATACCCAGAAGGGCTCGATATGACTCACGACTTTAAGATACCCGCTTTTGGTGAAACTGCACCGCAAAATGTGGGAGTAGTTACGAATCTAAATCGTAGGAGACAGACACACAACTTCACTTTTATATATAAAGATATAAGCCACGTAGTTATATACACATACTTTGTTATATACACATTCTTAAAAGAAAATGTTATTTTGAACACAACATTTATAAAGAATAAGATATTTTTTGGTTTTTCTTAACCCTTTCGTTACTATATTTCTGACCAAAATACACCCCTTATGTGTTTCAATTAATTTCTAACGTAATCATAAAGTTAGTCTGGTTTCATTAAACAATAACTTTTTTATTTATCAATATATTAACAGGAATTTTGCAAGATAACTTAATGAAATGTTCTCAACCAATTCTATACTATAATTTTTGTCACAAAGTGACTCTAATTGCAGGTAGATACAGGTAAATTCAACAATATATAAAATTATTAAAATTTTGTTCAAACATCGCTATAGAAAATGGGTTATTAGCTAATATTCAGTTGGGTATACAACAAAATTTTACGATAGAATTTGTTATTCTGGGTAACTTTCTGATACCCATAATAATATTTATGGCAAAATAGGCCTTAATTTCATTTAAGGTTGTGGGAAATAACAAACTATCCTTTCTTTCGCTTTGTTTACGTTTAGCGTAACAGTTCGTTTCCGCCGTAATGATTTCAAATGGGCTCATTCGAAAAAGAAAAAGAAATAGTCTAAGGCGTTACTCTTCTGGGAAAGTCTGTGGCTTGGTCCAGTTTCTTCAGAAAAATCACCGAAAGAAACAGTTTTTAAATTTTCACTCCATTCAGGTGCCAATTCATTTTCTTTATCGCTGTCGGATTCACTGTTTTCACTTTAATCGTTGCACACTTGCAAAGAGAAAGGAGAAATTAGGGTGATAGCGTCAGTGAAACAGTTCGCTCCGTTTGTGTGTGTGTGCGTGTGCGTGTGCTGTAGCCCACACTAAGAAAAGCATTTGACATACACACCACAATGTGAGTTTTCTCTAAATTTTGCTTAATTGGGGTTGAAATTTTAAAAACTGGACCTGGCACGACCCGATTCATTCTACTCTTAAAAATGCTAGGTAAATTGTAATTGAAGAAATCCTATATTGTAGATTTCTATAAGAGACAAAGGGAAGCAGATAAAATCTGCCTTTTATAATAAGAGATACAGACATGCATACAGACAGACAAACATGCATACACAAAAAGGCAATTGTCTCCGTTCCCCAGTCACGGCTGCTGAAGTGTCTACATTTGGCAAAAGTCCCTGCTACGTCAATTCCTGCCATCGAGAGGCTCACAAAGACCCTTGCAACAATTCTTACACTTAGATCGGAGAGAGGAATTATCGTCTCTAATGTTATAAAGCTCATACGGAGTTTTTCCCAGTTCTGTTCGTCTTGGCATTATCATCCCTGCTACAAAAACCAAATGGCTACATGCTAGTGCCTGTGACTACTAGAAATATTTCTTTGTGGATGACCTTGTGATTTATGTTAATAATCCCAAAACAGTTGGGATTAATAGCGACATTCTCAGCTGACATAGTAATGGAATTTGTTCAAAAGTTCATAGTTGACTGAAAACCTGGATGTAAAACCATTAGTATGCCAAAAAGAGACCATGTATGGGTATGTTTCTCGAACACTTGAAGACAGTAATATTGGTTTTAAATTTTGGCTCAAAGCCAGAAATTTCCAGGGAGGGGATAAGTGGATTAGTTCGATTCCAGTGTTCAACTGGTATTTATTTTATTGACCCCGAAAGAATGAAAGGCAACATCGACGTTGGCGGCATTTGGACTCAGAGCGTTAAGGCGGACGAAGTGCTGCTAAGCATTTTGCCTGGCGTGCTGACGAGTCTGCAAGCTTATTACCTGAAGAAGACAGTAATATTGACATGAAGCGAAACCTCTCTTAAACACGTGATTGCTACCTCACATCACACTTCGAATGCTATGGAGATTGCTATTAAATCCCTAATAAACAAAAGTGACAGCAAACCCTTTGGAGCTCCAAGATGCAACCGAAAATTTAGATTATGTCATATTTCTGTCGAAGACCTCACACATGGAGTTAGCAGCTGCCCCAAAATATCATCCCTATACGATACGACGTTGCAAAAATAATATAAAATGCCATTCGAAAAAAAAATGACTGTCCTGGAATTTAGAGAAGCCCCCTTTTATTGAATGCATATACAAACATCAACACAAGGGATACTGCTGTAACATTCCCGTCAAAACATGTCAAGTGTAAACATAACAAGTCGGATATTGTTGTATGGGACGGACTTGTAAAGCTATGTGCCATCACAGAGGTCAGCTGTCTTGCTGTTGTGGAAACCACTTTGAAACTCAAAGAGAGGGGATAATCATGGAGAACTGCTTTGAAACCTATAGCTTTTATACCCAGATTATAAATTCACGTATATACCAATAATAGTGTAGTTGGTTTTGTGAGTAAAATACCTGTGAAGTTCCGGATAAGCTGGAGTTTTTCAGAAAAGGAAATCAACCAACTCTGATATTACAAATACAATTTGTATGTGGAGCAGTAAAAATACGCAAGACTTTTCTCAAGCATAAAATGTGTCATCGCTTTTGTTATCTACGTTCCGACGATAGCGTTCTATATCTTTGTTAGAATCCAGTTCCTACTTCAGAGGAAGAATTTATATAATTGAAAGCAGAAGAAAACATAAATACATATATACATGCAACTATACATACATGTTTAGATATACGTTGACAAAGGCAATTGCACTGCAGGGTATACACTCACGGAAAGTTCAGCTGAGTACTTCAGTCTAATAAAACATTCATCAAGATCTATATTTCTACCGCTGTTGCAGCAGCGAACTGTTATTTTTATTTAGCTCCAACAAAACCCGAAAAATACAGATCGTGACGATCATGTCGTATATATATATATATATATATATATATATATATATATATATATATATATATATATATATATATGTAGGTCCCCCGGTTGAGTCGGGGTTAACCACAGTAAATAAGGTACTCAATACATAGCAGAGTAAATTATTTATTTTATAGAAGGAGCTTCTGATGATTTCTTTTGAATGAAACAGTTCTAGTCTGTAGAAGCTCCTTCTATAAAATAATATATATATATATATATATATATATATATATATATATATATATATGCGTGTACTCATTCATACCCCACACACACTCACGCACACACACCTGCACACACATGCACACGCACACGTGTACATGATATCTTTTATCGCTTATTATATATAAACTTGATACAATCTTTAGACTGCCGCCATGCTGGGGCACCGTGTACAGTGTTTTAGAAGTACGAATCGAGTCTGTACTTCAGTTTCAAAGCGTGGTACTTATTCTACAGATCGCTTTTCACGAAACGCTATGTTACGGGGAACTAAACAGACCAACACCAGATTCGAAACGGGTAAGGGACACACACATACACGCATACACACACACGCACGCATATATATATTCAACGGGCTTTCAGTTTCAGTGAACCAAATGCACTCACAGGGCCTGGTCGACCCGGGGATATAGCAGAGGACACTTCCCCAAGGTGCCATCAAGTGTTTGGGAAGCAAACTTTATTCCACATAGCCTATATACGTACACACACACACACACACACACACACATTCATATCTATGTATCCATATCTTTTATCTGTATTATCTTTTATTTGTTTTAGTCGTTTTGACTGTGGCCATGCTGGGGTACCGCCCTAGAAACAGACAATAATGTCTTATTTCTTTTTAGGCCTTATTCCTTTTTAGGCTAGTACCCACTATGTCTCTTCTGCCGAACCGCTAAGTTACGGGGACGTAAACAAACCAAAATCGGTTGTCAAGCGGAGATGAGGGACAAACACAGTCACAATGATACAGACATAGATACATGTGTATACACATATGCAAATGGTTTCTTTCAGCTTCCGTTTTCTATATCCTCTCACAAGACTTTGTTGAAGACGCCCGCCTAAAGTGCCAGGTAGGAATTGGACTAACCCCTGAATCATGTGGTTGGAAACGAGGTTTCTTACCACATATCCACGCCTATGCACAGCCAATTTTTAAATCTTTTTTTTCGAGAAATCTATTTTTGAATCATTTTGGAATCTGTTTTTTTTTTTTTTTTTTTTCTAGTTAATTTTAGCTAATTTTTGTTTATATTCAAATCATTAAAATGGAATGTCAAGTTAAGAAAAACGAGCATTTTTGACACCTCCTTCTAAGGCCGCAAAAGCTGCTCGCGACATTTGTGCTGTGTATGGAGAAGGTGCCATAACTGAAAGAACCGCTCGTGATTGGTATACCAAGTTCAGAAATGGAAATTTTGACCTGAAAGGCGCATCTCGTTCTGGCCGTCCATTTGAGTTCAATGAAGAGTGATTAAACCAACTTTTGCACGAAAATTCTGGTCAAACGGCAAGGTTCAGAGAAATGGAACGCTCCCACACTGCTATAGAGAAACATCTTCATTCGATGGGAAAGGTTCAGAAGTATGGAGCATAGGTTCCGCATACTTTAATTGACAACAACAAAAATCAACGAGCCACAATCTCTGCTGGTTTGCTTGCTCGTCACCGCTCAACTCATGGACACAAACAACGATTTATTTACCGAATCGTTAATGGCGACGAAAAATGGTGCCTGCACATCAATAAGAAGCAGCGTAAGGAATGGCTTAGGCCCGGTAAACAAGTGACACCACGCGTGAAACAAGATCTTCATCCGTGTAAAACGATGTTGTGCGTATGGTTGGACTGGGAAGGGATTATCGATTACGAATTGCTTGAACGGAAACAAACGGTCAACGCGGAACTCTGTGTTCAACACATGGAATGACTCAACACAGCTATTCAAAAGATAAGACCAAATCGTCAGCATGAAGTTCTGCTGCACAAAAACGCCCGCCCTCATATCGCCAATATGACCAAAGAAGCCATTCAAACTGGGAAGTGCTGCCACACCCGGCGTACTCCCCTGACTTGGCACCAATGGATTTCCACCTCTTTCGATTTCTTTCAAATGCTATGCGCGGAGTTTCGTACAATACTGATGCAGAATTGAGAGCTTGGTTGGATCAATTTTTTGAGTCGAAATCGGATGATTTCTACCAACAAGGGTGAATACATTATTGATTAAGTAGTTGTTATTTTTTATTAAACCTTTTAAAAAAATTTAATTTTAAAACCGACTGGAACATAGTTGCCAACCTAATATATATTTTAGCACACTAAAAACGAACTACTAATCTTTCCGCTAGTAGTGGAATGCTCTGTTACTCCAGATATTTACGATAACTTTATTAGACCGTGTATGTATGTTAGTGTTGGTAATTGTGCCACACACTTTTTGTTATTGATTAAGTATATGCAAGTGTATAATAATAAGCATTTAGAGAGAGAGGGGGAGAGGAGAGAGAGAGAGAGAGAGAGAGATAAAAGATAGATACATCACAAATATCTCTCTCTCTCTCTCTCTCTCTCTATAATATATAATATATATATTAATATATATATATACATTTATAAATGAGGGTGAAAAATTTGATATTAATTTAATAATACCATCAATTTAACACCAAGTGGCTTAGCACATAAAAAACCAAGGGAAAAAATAGAATTTATACATTGATATTAGAGTGACCACTATGTGGTTCACTCTCTAATATTTATGTATATATATATATTATAATTAAGGGTATCTAAGAGATATCTCCATGCTAGATACAGCTGCCAAAACTTGATTCTATATCTATATCTCTTAGATACCCTTAATTATAATTTTAATAATAATTATTACCTTTTGAGGTTTTTATTTCCATGCTGGC
>NC_043002.1:119832142-119879473 GCF_006345805.1 Octopus sinensis | reverse complement strand
GCCCAAGGTGCCACGCAGTGGACTGAACAGGAACCATGTGGTTGGTAGACAAGCTACTTACCACACTCCTATATATATATATACATACACACATATATATACATATTTATATAAATGGACAACTTCTTATTCTTATCTTCCCTTCCTGCTCCTCCTCTTTCACCTCCTCATACATATCTGTTCTATCATTCTGTATAGGTCTACGTACGATAGACTTTAATTATGCGACCAAATCAAAGACATTATTATAGATATAACCGATATATTGCCTAAGGCAATCGGATGACAAATTATGACACGCATCTATTACCTATTACATATATGCAATATATATTTCCTTTTTATTTTATTCATAAACCGAATAAGTGATAAATAACTATTTTAAATTAAATGTTGTGTAAATATTATTCACACACGCACACATATACACACACATACATGTATACGTATATAGACAGGGTTTGAACAAAATAATGGAAACACCTTGCATCATAGCATGATAATTTTGGAATATCTATAAAACCGTCAAAGGCTAAATGTTTGGTGTATCAAGAAGTACTGTCTCGAAAAGTAATGGCAGCCTTTGTGAAAGAGGGAAAAACCTCCTCGTCGAAACAAAACTCCGGGAGAAAACCAAAACTTTCAGATAGGGACTGTCGGAGTCTTACGCAAATTGTTAGAAAGAATCACAAAACTACAACTCCCAAAATTACTGCAGAGCTTTACGACCACCTCGAGAAGCCAATTTCCACAAATTTCGGGAGCTGCACAGAGCCGGATTTCACGGTAGGGCTACAATCAGAAAACCACTACTTTCAAAAGCAAACGTTGCAAAGCGTTTAAAGTGGAATAAAATCCTACAGAATTGGTACCAAGAGCAGTGTAAGAGTGTTATTTTCTCGGACGAGTCATGCCTTACCGTATTTCCGTCCACCGGTCGAGTGTACGTGTGGAGATAGCCAAAAGAAGCATTTGACCCAGACTGCCTTCCTCCAACTGTTAAACATGGAGGAGGATCTGTGATGATCTGGGGGTAGGTTATACCTTGTAAATCCGCCGGCCCAATGTTTTCCCTTCATGGCAGAATTAATAGTCAAGACTACTTAAGCATTTCATCTGATCAAATTTATCCTATGGTTGCCAAACTGTTTCCGGAGGGAAACGCAATCTTTCAGGATGATAATGCACCAATTCACACAGCTAAACTGATCTGGTCACCACAGTCCCCAGATCTCAGTATTATTGAACATTTATGGTGCATTTTAGAAAAGCAAGGAAGAAGTCGATATCCTCCATCATCATCACTATAAGAACTGGAGACTGAAGATTGGACAAAAATTTGTTTGGAAACAATTCAAACTTTTTACGTGCCCATACCTCGTAGAATTCAAGCCGTAATTACTGCCAAAGCCAGTCTTACCCCATACAAAAATTAATTTGTTTGAAATTTTAAGGTATTCCATTATTTTATTCAACACATGTATAGGCGCAGGAGTAGCTGTGTGTTAAATAGTTTGGTTACCAACCACATGTTTCCAGGTTCAGTCACACTCCGCGCAGCACCTTAGTCAAGTGTCTTCTACTATAGCCTTGGTCCGACCCAAATCTTGTGAGTGGATTTAGTAGACAGAACCTGAAAGAAACCCGTCATATATATATATATATATGTTTATGTTTGTGTGTCTGTGTTTGTCCCTATCAACATCTCTTGACAAACGATGGTAGTGTGTTTACGTCCCCGTCCTTTAACGGTTCGGCAAGAGAGAACGATAGAATAAGTACTAGGCTTACAAAGAAAAAGTCCTGGGGTCGATTTGTTCGACTAAAGGCGGTGCTCCAGCATGGCCGCAGTCAAATGACTGAAACAAATAAAGTGTATAATATATATATATATATATATATAAGAGAGAGAGAGAGAGAGGGGGGGAGGGAGAGAGAGGGAGTGATAGAGAGTGTGAGTGGGAGAGAGTGTGAGTGAGAGACGGAGTAAGTGAGAGAGAGAAAGGAGGAATAGTTAGAGACAACGCACACAATACACATACACACGCACACACACACACATATATCTATAGATATACATAGGCGCAGGAGTGGCTGTGTGGTAAGTAGCTTGCTTACAAACCACATGGTTCCGGGTTCAGTCCCACTGCGTGGCATCTTGGGCAAGTGTCTTCTACTATAGCCTCGGGCCAACCAAAGCCTTGTGAGTGGATTTGGTAGACGGAAACTGAAAAAAGCCGTCGTATATACGCATGTATATATATGCGTGTGTGTGTATGTTTGTGTTTCTGTGTTTGTCCACCTAGCATTGCTTGACAACCGATGCTGGTGTGTTTACGTCCCCGTCACATAGCGGTTCGGCAAAAAGAAACCGATAGAATAAGTAAAAGAGTAAAAGAGTAAAGAGTATACATTGTAAAAAACAAACGGAGAACAAACGCACAAAAAAATTAAACAACGCGCGGACATGGTACATGTAAAGTATTAGAAGACGCTCAGTGAAGGAAAGAAAGGTGATTTTACGTTTCGAGTAAATCTCTTCTTCAGAAACGGGAGTCAAAGGGAAGCCCAATAGTAGAGGAAGACGGAGGAAAAAAATCGCCAACGATTCACATGTGTTTAGGCCTGTTTCTGTGATACGAAATTTGCTTCCCAACCACAAAGGTTCTAGGTTCAGTCCAATTGCGTGGCACCATGGGTGTTTTCTACTAAAGCTTCCGACCAAAGCCTTGCGAATGGATATTTAGGAGAAGGAAACTGAAAGAAGCCTGTCGTGTATATATATATATATATACGTGGTCTGATCAATAAGTATTCGAACTCTTGACTTAGTAACGATGCTAAAGTACGCTGACTGAAGCAGCTTGGCATCACTTGAGCTTGAACTCCGTTGAGCATGTGCACTAAGTTTTAACGTTCTATCTCACTTTCGCTCTTTACAGCAGTGCTTGGAAGGAAGGTGTGTAGCGTGAGTTCGTTACATTGACCATGGCAGAGAAAATTTCAGCAGAGAATCTGTATAAAATGTCGCCAAAAGCTTGGCAATACCTGCTCATTGGCCTACGCAAAGTTTTCAAAAAGTTTACAACGTTCTCTCTACAATCAATGAGATTTTGTGCAACTGAAACCCAAGTATCTTTTTGGTCAGCTGAAAGCAGTTTTGGCACAACTTGGCAGACACTGGATTCCCAGAACTTTTGTCAATTTTTTCGGCCATCTTCAAAACATCTGAAACACTCGTACACTTGTGTACGACTCATACACTCCTCTCTGTACACTTTCTACAACTTTGCGTTGGTCTCTGAGCAGGTATCGCCATGACAACTTTTTCTGTCATGATTAATGCTGCGATCACACGTTACACACTTTACTTCGAAGCTCTGCTGTAAACAACGTAAGTGAGCTAGAATGTTAAAATTTTTGTGTGCATGTACATAGCGGTCAAGTCCATTTTTTGTCAAGCTGCTTTACTCTGCGTGCTTTAGCTTCGTTACTATACCAACAGTCCGCATACTTATTGATCAGACCTCGTATATATAATATATATATATTATATATATAAAACGGGAAGCTTTATGAAAATAAACAAAAGACGAAGGCAGGTGGAATACAAACAAACAATTATATTAGTATGGTGCTCAGGAATATAAATAAAACAAGTCTTTAACGTTTTGAGCCTACACTCTTCAACAGAAAGATACACAGAAAAGAAACACGGAGAGAAACAAGGAGAGAAAAAAAATGCGTGCAGAAGCTAGCGATCCACATGGCGATATATATATAATTGTTGTATTTCGGAATGGTCATTTTGCTTTAGCCAATAAAACCACCCACTATATATTTGGTGTTACTTTGCTTCAGTGTTATTTTTTTTTACATTAAACTTAATCTAATTTCGTCCAGAGTTATTTCGTCACACTCCTGTGACCGCATCAGTGGTCCTTTGCTTTCTTATTTCTTATTTGTGTCTCTCCTTACTAACCGTTAGCCATTTTGTATTTCTATTGTATGTGTCTTCATTTGCGCATGCGTATATCTCTATGTGCGTCTACGTTTAGTTAGTGTGTGGGGGGGATGCCTGTAATATTTGTATCTTCTGTTTATATACGTTCGTGTAATTTGTTTTTGTTTTTGTTTATTCTTATTTTGTTCATGTTATTACATCCACTTATTATTATTATTATTATTATTATCATTATTAGCAAAATCTGTCCGATGAACGGCAACGGGAAACTCAGAGTAACAGGTTTTGTTGAATTTTTTGCTGCTTTAAATAAAGCATATTACTCTACCACTGGTATTTGAGTACTTTTTTTTCCAGCTTGTTTCACATTTATGTGTTTACTCCGGTATATATATATATATATATATATATATATCTATATATATATATATATATAACATTAGCGTCTACCACTCAGTGAAGCAGTACTATACTTCGTCTCTGGGACAGCGACCTACAAGTCCAGCCATTTGCACGTTTCGTCTTTGTGGAAAATAAGGATGTAATACACTATATTCCGATTTGTTAAAGCCGTCCCAACGTAATCGTACCTCGGCTGAATATTTCAGATTGATCGTCTTTTAGACATGGTTCCATCATTCACATTCTTTACTTTTTAATGTAAAGCTAAAAATAACTGATAACAACTCTGAACCTGTTAAGTCTACAACAAAAGCTTTACTTCCCAAATATGTTCTCCCAAAAGACAGCAATTTCGGGATTACCTGTGAGAACTTTTAGCTATTTCAAGAATGAAAAGTTTTCCCAAAAAATATTAAAAGGAAATTAATTATGTATTTTCTGGTTCTCTATATACTAATCACAGTGAGTTTTGCTTCTATTTGTTTTGTTTTTTATTATTCTTTCTCTCTTTCCTTTTTCTTTCTTTCTTCCTTCCTTCCTACTTTTCTTTCTTTCTTTCTTTCTTTCTTTCTTTCTTTCTTTCTTTCTTTCTTTCTTTCTTTCTGTTTTGAAAACAATCGTATCAGTTCTACGGTGCCGCTCTAATAACTAACAGCACCGTTACTTTCAGCTTTTCCGTTAAAATCAAATTTTCTGCCTATGTCAACTTTACCTAGAATACTTTCGTGATTGAGAAATTAAGATGTGGCTGTGTGGTAAGAAGCTTGCTTCCGAACCACATGCTTCAGGGTTCAATCCTACTTCGTGGCACCTTGGGCAAGTGCCTTCTGCTATAGCCTCGGACGGACCAAAGTCTGTGGGTGGATTTTGAGGTATTATATATATATATATATATATATATATATATATATATATTCTTTCAGAGTGGTTTCTACCTGACTGTGTGTTGTTGTTTCTAGGTGCCAAATTTAAACTGACACTCAGTATACAGCGGCGTCTTCAGGAAAATTGCTGCCAAAACGTCATCTGGGACGGCTACTGAGTTCTCCTCTCATTGTCTTTCGCAGTGTCTATCGCCCGTGGCAAGCATACCTCCTTGTCACTTAAGGTGTGTGAGAAGCCTTGTTTTGATGGCTGTCATCCAAGGAAAAGACGACTTACTCGTGGCATCATCCCCCAACACACTTTGTTGTCATCTTTATATTTGATGTTATTGCTACTATTTTTGTTCTTGCTGTTGTTATAATACATAAGTATTTGTAGTTTTTTTACTTTCATATATATATATATATATATATATATATATATATATGAAGCAACAAATATCCATCTATATTTGTGCAACAGAGCTGTTTGATGTCGAAAAATATTTCTTTTAGAGTTCAAATTTTGGTTTTCTTTCTTCATTTTTCTCGGTATTGGCTCAAACTGTACTTGGCATCAGCTTAACGATATACAGGACACACGCATAAACACACACACACTTACATGCACACACATGTATACACACACACATTTATATACGTATATACATGCATACACACATACATACATATACACATATACGTACGTACATACAGACATGAAAATATATGTGTGTGTGTCCGTGTGTGTGCGTGTTTGAGTGTTTACATTAACACATTATGTTAACGAGTGGCTTAGTGTTTAGCGTGTAAACTCACAATAAAGGTTCGATTCCTGGACTTGCCGGTAACTCATTTCTCTTCATCTCTGTCTATCCAACTATAAATGACTGACACCCAAGTGATTTTCTCGTATCAATGACGATCACAGCAGCGATTTGTATATTCATGTTCGTATCTACCAGAATGTTTTAAGAATACAGATGTAAGTCATCGTTTTCAATATCTGTACTGTGTATATTGAGTGGGGGCGCAATGGCCCAGTGGTTAGGGCAGCGGAATTGCGGTCATAGGATCGCGGTTTCGATTCCCAGACCGGGCGTTGTGAGTGTTTATTGAGCGAAAACACCTAAAGCTCCACTAGGATCCGGCAGGGGATGGTGGTGATCCCTGCTGTACTCTTTCACCACAACTTTCTCTCACTCTTACATCCTGTTTCTGTTGTACCTGTATTTCAAGGGGCTGGCCTTGTCACTCTCTGTGTCACGCTGAATATCCCCGAGAACTACGTTAAGGATGCACGTGTCTGTGGAGTGCTCAGCCACTTACACATTAATTTCACGAGCAGGCTGTTCCGTTGATTCGGATCAACTGGAACCCTCATCGTCGTAACCGACGGAGTGCTTCCCTAATGTATTTACACAAATTTGCGGGTCATCAGTTTGAAACTTCGTGATCACCATACATATATAATCACAGGGTTCGCTGTTTATAAACACAATATACATGAGAACATAACTGTAATATAAACGTTTTTCGTAAAAAGAATAAATATATATTTACGGTTGTAACAAAGGACGAGCATAGTTAAAACTATATGCATCGAAACAAACACTTGCAATTAAACATACTTAATTACGCAAACGCATAAATGCATAAATGCATGTATATATATATATACACACGCACTTACATACGAACACACACACACACATATATATATAAAGCATAGTAGTTCATATACGCACACACATATATCTGTGTATATATATATATATATATATATATATATAAAACTGTAGTTGTTTGAGTGTCTGTCCCCTTCGATTTAGATTCCTAACTACTCCCACATTTTGCGGTGCAGTTCAACCAAATTCGGGTATCTTATAGTCGTGATTCATATCGAGCCCTTCTGGGTATTAGCGCGCGTCTACGATGAGTCTACGATTTTAAAAATAATTTAACATTATTTTTTATTCCATTTTAATGCATAATTTTTCGTGTGTCGATGGCGGCGGAGTTGG
The DNA here is from genome assembly GCF_006345805.1 of Octopus sinensis. Taxonomy (NCBI): domain Eukaryota; kingdom Metazoa; phylum Mollusca; class Cephalopoda; order Octopoda; family Octopodidae; genus Octopus; species Octopus sinensis. Next base: position 119,872,220 of record NC_043002.1, on the reverse strand, counting down.
CGTCCATGGTCACACCTGCACCTGTTTGCTTCTCCTCCTTCTTCCCTCCCTCGTGAAGCTGTGGGGAAGGGAGTGTAAGGAAATCAACGTCGTAAAGCGTTGTCAAGGAGACCAGCGTTCTTTTAGAACAACGACTTCATGGCTTGAAGACACCAAAACAGAAATGGCTAAGAAAGCCCGAATTGGCATCTATAAGGGAAGTAACTCTCTAAAAATGCTTATATAGTTATTTCCCTTTCAAACCCGAGCAACGCCGGGCGATACTGCTAGTATATATATATATAAGTAGGTGAATGAATTATCCTAGTATGGATAATTCGGTTAACCGATACCCGGGTTCGTCATGATGCTGACATAAGTTCCTTGTCTTTCCTGATGAGAAGGCGGCATAATGCACCCTTTATTCCTTCGGAATTAAGAATATGCAGTCTTCGAAACATATGTCGAGAATAAAGGAATTTTGTTAAAATCGTCGTTCGACTCCATTCTCTCATTTACTTATATATATATATTATATATATATATATATATATAATATATATATATAATATATATATATATATGTATATATGTATGTATGTATGTGTATGTGATTATATATAGACTAACATATATCTGTGCATTCACATATACACACGTTGACACGCAAATATGTGTATATGGAAATACGCAGAAACGTAATCATATAGGAGCAGGTGTGCTTGTGTGATAAGAAGCTTACTTCCCAACCACATGGTTCTGGGTTCAGTCCCACCGCGTGGCAACTTCGGCAAGTGTCTTCAACTATAGTTCCGAATTAAGTCGAATTTACTTGTCTCTAGGCTAAACCGATAATACACATTCCCAGTTCTGTACATTATTTATGAATGCATTTTCAATAATATATGATTAATAAAAACCTGGTTTAAGATTACAAACAAATATTTTTTTCGTATTGATGACAGTGTTTCGTATTGATCCCTGGGGCTTAAGATGTGATATGTGCTAAAGTCTTGTACTTATTGTCGATACAATTGTCTAACTCATCCCAAAACATCGTGCAGCTGCTATCACTTTTTTTACCTTTTTATGGCGTTTTATCATAGCCAGTTTATCTTCCGGTGTTATAAGCATGACGCTTAGCACTTTCACTATGAATTTTCGTAGGAGCCATGGGGGGCAAAAATAAAGTCACAAATGAATGAGATTGAGAAAGTAGTACCCGATAAACAGACGTAAACAAATCTGAATTCAAAACAATCGCAGGAATCACGAGTGACAACGACGCCTAACGGTAGATACAGTGCAATATGAGCTCCGAAAGGCTGATATATAAGACAACAAAACTGATTTCATGATTTCGTTCACTAAGCTACACTACTTTATGGTGTGTATCTTAACATCTACTGTACGTATTTTATTATGATTTTATATTCTTTTATTCTTATTTATTGTACAGTAACATGATTTTATGTGCTTTTAACGGTTTTCTATTGATTTTACGATTCCAATATTTGTGGCGGACAAAAGTAGGGTCGAGTAAAATGACTTAACTTGATTTTTATTTTCCATATATTATTCTTGAAAACCAAGTATAATCGAAAGTGACTTAAGCCGGGGTATGCCTTTATATATATATATATATATATATATATATATATATATATATATTTATTATATAGAAGGAGCTTCTACAGGACTAGAACTGTTTCATTCAAGAGAAATCTTCAGGAAGCTTCCTGAAGATTTCTCTTGAATGAAACAGTTCTAGTCCTGTAGAAGCTCCTTCATATAATAAATTAATTTTACTCTGCTATGTATTGAGTACCTTATTTACTGTGGTTAACCCCGAATCACCCGGGACCTACATATATATATATATATATATATATATATATATATATATATATATATATATATTATATATATATATATATATTTATGTGTGTGTGTCTGTGTGACTTTGTTTGTTCCCTCACCATCGCTTTAGAACCGATGCTCATGTGTTTATGTCTCGGAAACTTAGCGGTTTAGCAAAAGAGACTAGACTTACAAAGAATAAGTCTGGGGTCGATTTCTTCGACTAAATGTGGTGCTCCAGCATGGCCGCTGTCAAATGACTGAAGTGTGTAAAAGAGTAAAAGAATAAAAGAATATATACGTACAGATACATCCGCGAAGAAATGTTCGTTTATAACACTAAACAGATTATTACATAGATAGATAGATAGATAGATAGATAGATAGATAGATAGATAAGATAGATAGATAGATTAGATAGATAGATAGATAGATAGATAGATAGATAGATAGATAGATAGATAGATAGATAGATAGATAGATGGATGGATGGATGGATAGATAGATAGATAGATAGATAGATAGATAGATAGATAGATAGATAGATAGATAGATAGATAGATAGATATGTTTCTTTATTAGCCACACAGGGCTGCACACAGATAAACAAATTACAAGGTAGAGCTTTTCTTTTGAAGGTATTAAAAAAAAAAAAAAAAAAAAAAAAAAAAGGAAGGGGGAGGTTCTCGATCAAAAGGATCGTAAAAGGAGAGAAAGAGGACAAAAATAAGGGGGGGGTTAAAAAAAAAAAAAAAAAAAAGGGGGGGGAGAGGAAAAAAAAATGATCAATAGGGATCGTTATCACAGAAATGTCAATATGAAGTGTAAAGGGGAGGACAGGTGAGGTTTACCCGTGGAAAGAAAAGCCTGCGGAAAAGACCACGGTAACCTCGGTCATGAAGTCACATTTTATATTTCATTTTTTTTTTTTTTTTTTTTTGCAAATAAGCAACTCTCTGTTTTCGATTTCTGGGTTCATAGGACTATGCTCAAGGTGGCTTCGTCATTCATACGTGCCATTCTTGCTACATTCACCCATCTTTTTTTAAAACATTCGCTAGACAAAACTTGCCTCTCTACTCTCACTTTCCTTTTCAGTGGACTTGAAGAAGTTATGAGAGATTGACCAGAGGAAAGTGTTTGTCTCCAATCCTTTCAGACGCGTCCACCAGATACATTCTTTCGCCATAGCCACAAGGATGATGAAAATAGCTCTTCCTTCCCGTTTGAAGGAAGGAGGCGTGACAATATTGACGATAGACTCAGCTGATAAACCGACTCGTCCACACGTGACAGCAGTTGTTCGAAATAAGCCCACAGGTCGGAAATTGTGGACACTGAACGAGTGCGTGCAGAACGTTTCGTCGCTCTGACCGCAATCTCGGGCAGGTCGGCCCCGTGTTTTCTCGAGCCGTGTCTGTAGAGCTTATCCCGAACGGGTAGCGCTTCTCGGTAGCACGCCAGGCCAGGGATCTCTGGAAGTTGTCCATGGGCCCTGGCCCGAAAGTCGTCCCGAACAGGCGGGTCAGGTACCTCTCGTCGACGTCCAGGTTCGCCCCGAGCTCGTCGTCGTACCTCCCCTCCACTAAACCCCTATAGAATGCTTTGGTTGTGTTGAAGTCACTTAAGGTCGACCCAGGACGGCAGAGTTGCTGAGAGCAACGCGACACTCGCGGTGCCATTCGCCCTTGGATGGATGGATAGATAGATAGATAGATAGATAATAGATAGATAGATAGATAGATAGATAGATAGATAGATAGATGGATGGATGGATGGATAGATAGATAGATAATAGATAGATAGATAGATAGATAGATAGATAGATTATGGATAGATAGATAGATAGATAGATAGATAGATAGATAGATAGATAGATAGATAGATAGATAGATGGATAGATAGATAGACAGACAGATAGATAGATAGATAGATAGATAGATAGATAGATAGATAGATAGATAGATAGATAGATAGGTAGGTAGGTTGGTACGTAGGTAGGTAGATAAATAGATAGATGATAGATAGATACACTCATACATACATACACGCATAAGCATACATACATACATACAAACATACATACATACATACATGCATACATACATAAAATTACAATTCGTAAAAACCTTTGCTAGTTTCTCGAAGCTTTCGTTGAGCAACAGACTATTCCCAACACGAGTAGGAAAAAATCCGACCGATCTAATGTTTAAGGTTATCAACAATATTGCCAGGGAGCACAAGGAATCATGTGATGTTAATTACTAGAATATTAATACTCTTAAAGAACACCTAGAAGAAATCTACAGCGTACAAAATAACGAAATTACTAAACGGAAACAACCTAGATGGAAAACAAAACTTGAAGAAAGCATCAAAAACGTGCGCCGCCATATTGGATGGTTAACTACAACAATAAAACGTAGGGAGAAAAGTGAGTTTACACCTCACCAACTTTACCTTAGACAAAAATTAATGAAACTTTGTGGCAACTCAACACACCGAGCTCTTGATGGAAAGCTAATCCCTTTAAAACATGAACTGAAGACGATGAGTGAGAAACTTCGCTATCGCAAGCGAATTTTTGAGCGAGCCGGTATTAATCGTAAGTTTGCATCCAACCCAAAAGCATTATACAGAGAGATGAGGAAGGAAAATATGACCATTAAAAAAGCCCCCCTCCTAAGAATACCTACAATCATTCTAGTCAACTATTTGGAACGAAAATAGGGATTTCAACCTGAATGCATTATGGTTAAATATAATTAAGAGAGAATACTGTACCAACACTAACAGTAAAACATACAAAATTGATGCAGAAACCTGTGCTATAGCAGTAGGCAAACTGTAGAATGGGAAGGTCCCTGGAAGGCATCTAATAGTTGGATATTGGTACAAGAAGCTGACATTTTATAGAAACCAATTGACATGTATGTTCAAAAGGACTCTGAATGTCAGACTGATATACCTATTTCTTTATTACCCACAAGGGGCTAAACATAGAGGGGACAAACAAGGACAGACATAGGTATTAAGTCGATTACATCGACCCCAGTGCGTAACTGGTACTTAATTTATCGACCCCGAAAGGATGAAAGGCAAAGTCGACCTCGGCGGAATTTGAACTCACAACGTAGCGACAGACAAAATACGGCTACGCATTTCGCCCGGCGTGCTAACGTTTCTGCCAACTCGCCACTTGATGTACGACATTGGCTTGCAACAGCAAGGACAAGTCTTGTTGCCAAAAATGAAATCACCGAGATGGCAGGAAACTATAGGCCCATTGCTTGCCTAAACATTATGTACAAACTATATACAAGTTGCCTCAACCAATTTCTCCGAGACCATTGTGAGTCGACCAACATTGTGACTGATGAACAGTCTGGTGGAAAGAAAGGGGTGTGGGGATGTGCCGAACAACTTTTAATAAACAAAGCTGTGCTGTCTGAAGAAAACAACGCAGAACACTTGTGACATTATGGCTTGACTATAAGAAGGCATTCGGCTCTGTCCTTCATTTATGGCTATTGAAGTACTTACACGCCAGTGAGTGGATGAATTGATTTCTGCTGACAGAGTCACAATCCGTGAGCAATGTCACACAAATTGAGTGTGGTCACAATGCATTACACAAGATTATAGAAAACTGTGGTGTACTAAGGGATTCCCTCGGCCATCAGCACTTTCTTTGAAAGATGGCTTATGAGAATGGATGAAAGATGACTGGGAGTGATCTCCAAACAATGGCTCAGTTGATAGAATGTCGTCACACTTTTTCTCCAAGGATTAAGATCAAAATCTAGGAATCGGCACACAAAGTAAAGGTTTTTTCTTTTACTTTTGGAGCTTGGTGACAAAGGCTTTGAACATTTCGAGCGTAGCAATTCCGTGATACGAGGGCATTGAAACAATAGAAACTATTCGATAAGCCATTTGGCATTTATTCTCGTTCTTTGATCCACAATATTTTCCTTGTCTCTCTGCAATAGATTATCACAAATTTTATTGAACAATAAAATTTGTGATAATCTATTAGAGAGAGACAAGGAAAACATTGTGGATAAAACAACGAGAATAAATGCCAAATTTTATTGAACAATAAAATTTGTGATAATCTATTGTTGGATGAATTAACCATTTTTCCCATGCATTTTTCTATTGTTACTTATATGCACTAGAAAAAAACTACGGTAATACTTTTCTGTTCTAGTCGCTGATTAACTATAATCTAATTAAATTTTCCATTCTCAGAAACAAACACTACATCTAAATATTTGATATCATTGTATCTCTTCTCCCTTGTATCAACCCTGTGGTTGTTAAAGAACTCGAATTAGTGCTGACCTTGGGAGTCGAAATGTCAAATATCCTTTGAGAGATGGCTGATAAAGTAATAATTCCTGCGATTCTGGCCACTAATGATTGTCAGGCTCTATATAGACGTCATATATACGTATACTTTTGCCCATATCATCATCATTGTTCGACCATGGTCGAGACAATGGAATTTACCATGCTACGCCAGACTTCATGGTCCATCATGGCATTACGGAGGTCCTGTTGCTGGGTGCCTGTATCCCTGGAGATTACATCAGGGTAGAAGAGTGTGCGCCCTCTGGTATTGCGAGTAGATGGCTTCCAGAGGAGAAGAGTAGAAATTACCTCTTTTTCAGCTCTACAACAATGTCCAGCAAACTGGACTCTCCTACCTTTCACAAGAGATGACAGAGGTGGTAGTTTCCCACATACTTGCATTTTGGTTGGATGGCGTTTCCACGAGAGATTTTGAGCTCTCATAAGGAGGCGAGTGTAGGTTCCATCCAACCGCCCATATACATACATACATACATGCATGCATATATATGTGTGCATGTGTATGTATATGCATGCCTATATTGTGTATCTCATATATATATATATATAAGCACATACGCATACACATGTATGTATGCATGCATGCATGGATATGTAAATACATAATATTAAACCTAAGTTGTATGATGAAGATAAAACTATGCAAGCTCTAAACTTGAAAGTAAAATACCTCTATATACATTATTATAGATTAAAGTGATATATACGTCGTTATAAAAGTTTGTTATTTCTTTCTATTTACTGAAAGTATCATACTATCGCCAAGCATCAATTACCTGACACTGGACGCATCAACTAATTGGTATATCGTGGAGAGGAAGATGTATTCATTTCTATTTGGCGTATTCAAATGAGCTTGTATAATTTAAGTTTGATAAATTCACAAATAATGATCAAAATAAAGTAACAGATTAATTACTGAAAGTGGTTATGTCTGCTATGTAAATCAGACCTGTCAAATTCTAAAAGGAAACATTTAGCTACTTAAACTTTTATTTAAAATAATAAAACACTCAAATTGTTGCAATTTTATAGGAATATAAACAAAATGTTGTGTGTGTTTGCAGTGATAAGCCTAACAGAGATCTGTATGGTTACCATTCATTTCCACGTTATACATATCGTGATAAACGCGCACAACAATCATATCTTCAAATTAGCTTTATTCGGTTATGGAAAATAAATTTATCTCCTAGTCTATATTCTGTGGAGGTTTCAGACTTGTAGAAAATATCTTTATGTTAAAAAGTGTGAAAACACCCGGTCTGTTCAGTGTCGCCATCTATCAGGAATCCCAGACATCGATGTTCGAGTTTATTGACTGTTGCCAATGGAATTTACCTAAGAGGCAAACAGACTTACAAAGCAATTGCTTTATATATAACTAGCAGTATCGCCCGGCGTTGCTCGGGTTGTAAGGGAAATAACTATATAAGCATTTTTAGAGAGTTATAGCCAAAAAATAGCAAAAAAATGCATTAAAAATTGAAAAAAAATTAAGGTAAATTTTTTTTAAATCGTTGACACATCGTAGATATTTTTAGAGAGTTACTTCCCTTATATAAAAGCGAAAAAAATGCATTAAAATGGAAAAATATGATGGTAAATTTTTTTAAAATCGTAGACTCATCGTAGACGCACGCTAATACCCAGAAGGGCTCGATATGAATCACGACTATAAGATGCCCGCTTTTGGTTAAACTGCACCGCAAAATGTGGGAGTAGTTAGGAATCTAAATCGTAGGAGACAGACACCACACAACTTCACTCTTATATAAAGATGCTTTTTTTTTCAGTCATAGAGTTAGATTTATGAAGGTCTTCAGTAGAAAATCCTTCGAATTCTGACTCGCTGCTTGATATAATGAAATTCGTATCCATTTTTTGTCAGAATTACAAATTTTGAAAACACAATAGGAACAAATTTCGGAAAAAAATCTCCCATAATTCACGGAATTAAAATTACACTTCGATTTTTGTACAAAACTGTAGTTGAAGTGTTTACGAAGTATAATACGTGTTTTCACGAATGTACTAAAGAGATTTGCTCTGATATTCTCATTTAAATATGAATAGGTAAATTCGGGCGGCTTGGTAACTATATATAAGTGTCGTCTGTTTATACATAAACACTGTTTCATACTGCAATTATATATACATATATCTATATATAATATTATATAATAAAATATATACAGAGTAAAATAAAAACCAATTTACCTTTTCTGTCCGTCCGTGTGTCTTTGCAAATGTGTTGGAATGATAAGTGAGTTGTGATTTGGCGCCTTTTTTACTAATAACAAACACACACGTGTTTGTATGTAGTTGTATGTGTATGTAGTTGTATGTAGTTGTATATGTATGTGTATGCGTGTGTGTGAGGAATGACACACACACACTCACGCACGCACACATGTACATCAATGCTTTCGGAGTGATATGTTAAAATTCGAGTTTTCTCGAATTTTGTCTTAATTGGTGGTAAAATTGAAAGAAATTTTTTATGGCATCACCCACTGAAGTACTCTGAAAAATCTTAGGTAAACTTACATCAATGCTTTCGGAGTGATACGTTAAAATTCGAGTTTTCTCGAATTTTGTCTTAATTGGTGGTAAAATTGAAAGAAATTTTTTATGGCATCACCCACTGAAGTACTCTGAAAAATCTTAGGTAAACTCTAATTGAAGAAATTGTGTGAGGAGTAAATCGTTATGTATTTATTTGTTTCTGTTTGCTGTGTTTCTTTATTTTTTGAGTAGTGGTTTAAATACTTTCAGTTTAGTCTTCCTCAAATCACTCTGTCGCTATTTACTTTCATTTTATTCGTTGCACACTGTGTGTGTGCGTTTGCGTGTGCTGTAAACCAGACTAAGAAAAGCATTTGACATACACACCAGAATGTGAGTTTTCTGTAAATTTTGCTTAATTGGAGTTTAAATTTTAAAAACTGGACCTGGCATGACCCGATGCATTCTACTCTTAAAAATGCTAGGTAAATTGTAATTGAAGAAATCCTATATTGTAGATTTCTATAACTCCCAAAGGGAGGCAGATAAAATCTGCCTTTTATAATAAGAGATTCAGTCAACAAGTTGACTGATTTGCACTAGTAGATCGCTAGATCAAGGAAAATAACGAAATGTTAGCGCTAAGCAGTGTTTAGGCATAAGCAAAATTTAGATTAGTTAAAATAAGTTTGTGACATAATTCAGCTGCTAAAAGACAAATACACAGCAGTTACAGTGGAGAAAATATCTCTTCTATGTGAAAACGTGTGAAAACACCCGGTCGAGATTATTGACTCTTGTCAATGAGATGTACATAAGAGAGGCAACTCTGAAAATATGCATTATGTATATTGATATATGTGCATACAATATATATATATATTATATATATATATATATATATATATATATATATATTATGATATCTTATGATAAAAGGCAGATTTTCTCTGCCTCCCAAATCGTTCGTTTTTTATACAATTGTACAATATAGAATTTCTTCAATTGGAATTTACCTATCACTTTTCCAAGTAGATTCCATTGGGTCATGGCATGTAAAGTTTTTTCAATTTCACCCCAATTAAGCAAAAATTCGAGAAAACTCAATATTTTACGATTTCCCTCTTTCATTTCAAGTGCTTCACTCCTACCATTACCACTACACTTTCTCCTCCTTTCTCTTTGCAAGTGTGCAACAATTAAAGTGAAAGTATTTATATAAAAGGGATGGGCAATTAATACTGGTCATCCTTTTTGCTAGAAGAAGATCCGCTGTGGTCTTATATGCTACACCACTGGTTTTCAATTCATATTAATTAAATTAATATTCAATTTTTCACCCTTATTATGTGTGTGTGTATTAGCAATTCGTATAAAATTGCACCAATGACTTGAACTTAAATAAGTGGTTTCACATAAATGGAGATACATTAAAAGTTTTGTTGTTATTATTATTACTGTTTAACTATTGTAATCACGTCTGTTGGTTCCTCGTCAGGGAAACGTTGTTGTGTTGCATTTGTTAAATAATTGTAAATCGTAACCCTCCCCCTTTCGGAGAAGGGGCTTTGGTTATTGTTTTAAAATTGAATTGTATCCCTGTTTGGGGAAATTGACAATATTTTCACCGTCTTTACGGAAGCATTTTTGTTAAAATGCCTTCAATAGAAGAAAGTCCAAAAATGAATTTCGCTGCAACCGTACACTTCTATACAAGAGGGATGACAAGATCCCATTGATCGAAATTGCAAGAAACGGGCCTACAATTCCAGTCTGTTATATATTTTGAGTATTGTTATCACTAGCGATATCAAGATATAACTTTCTATTTTGTATTTTATGTGTAGATGTATATATATATATATATATATATAGATGTACATATAATATGTACACATATGTACATGCATAATATATCTACCCATATACACACACGTACACACACACACACACACACACACACACACACACACACACACACACACATAGGAGCAGGTGTGGCTGTGTGGTAACAAACTACGTTCGAAGATACTGTACTTGATATGGGCGGTAGTGCCTTGCCGGTCTTTCGCCTACCTTCAACAAACCGGGAAGGCACAAACACTCTGCCTTCACATATGCTGCGTGAGACATGTTTTAATGTTGACGAGCTTGCCGAGTACATAGCCGACAATGAGCCAAAGCTCCTTCCAGAACAGAAGTTCGCTTACAACTCCGTTGTTAATTCAGTCCGGGTCAAAGCTGTGGGGATATTTTTCCTGGACGCTCCTGGGGGCACTGGGAAAACTTTTCTCAACAAATTAATATTGGCTAAGATTAGGCGAACACAAGGCATTACCCTAGCTGTGTCATCATCTGGAATTGCGGCTACTTTGTTGCCAGGCGGCAGGACAGCTCACTCCACTTTCAAGCTTCCGCTTGACTTAGCGAAGACAACGGTGAGGCGGGTGCGGAGGGAAGGAGGGAAGGAGAAAGGGTTGAAAAGATGGAGAGCATGGTTAGTGTCGTAGATACGGGAGAGGAGGGAAAGCCATTAAGAAGCAAGGGCATAGTCGAGGTATTTCGGGATCAGTTCCGTGGGGCAGTTACAGGTGGAGACGATGGGGCGCCCAGAGTTGTTGGGTTTGTAGATTTTAGGAAGGATGTAAATGGTGGGGGTATGTGGAGTGTGGCCAATGAGGTTGGAGGCGGTGGGAAAGAGACGGGAGGAGGAGATGAGGTCATGGATAGTAGAGGACACAGTCTATTGGTAGCTAGGCTTGGAATTGGGGAGCAGAGGAAAATAGGAGGTGTCTTAACATTGGCGGAGAGCTTCAGCCATGTAGAGTTCTGCGCCCCACACCACCACGGCTCCACCCTTGTCGGCCGGTTTTATGATAATGTCTTTGCGACGTCGGAGACATCATCGAAGGGCAGACAGTTCGGCCGGGGAGATGTGCAGATGTCGGAGACACCTGCGAAAGTTAAACCGGTCCACAACATGTTGGCAGTTGTCTGCAAAATGATCGACTGTTTGATACTGGCCAGGAGCCGGCGTCCTGTGGGATGATCTATGGCCAAGGTCATTGAAGCAATTCTCTTCGTTAGATGCAGGTTGAGTGTTGTGGAATAGTGCATATAGCCTGATACGGCACACAAAGCTATGAATATCAGCACGGGTCTGAAATTCGTTGCTGGATGGAGGGGGATAAAGCGCAGACCCCCACTGCGAAGAGAGCGCTCCGCCTCAGAGAGGGGAAGATCAGGAGGAATGGTAACAACAGACTGAAGTGGGTAAGGGCGGTGGGGGTAGTGGATATATGTATATGAGTGGGAGGCTGGAAGGAGAGAGAGATAGAGAGAGGAGAGGTAAGTGTGTGGGGGAGGTGGTTGATGTCACAGTCAAGTCGCAGTCAATTATTAGTGACAGAAGCAGTATTAATTGCAAAGGCTAATAAGCATTCATCCCCATTTAAAAACGAATAACAAGCATAGGCGCAGGAGTGGCTGTGTGGTAAGTAGCTTGCTAACCAACCACATGGTTCCGGGTTCAGTCCCACTGCGTGGGATGTTGGGCAAGTGTCTTCTGCTATAGCCCCGGGCCGACCAAAGCCTTGTGAGTGGATTTGATAGACGGAAACTGAAAGAAGCCTGTCGTATATATGTATATATATATAAGTGTGTGTGTATATGTTTGTGTGTCTCTGTTTGTCCCCTGAGCATTGCTTGACAATCGATGCTGGTGTCTTTACGTCCCCGTCACTTAGCGGTTCGGCAAAAGAGACCGATAGAATAAGTACTGGGCTTACAAAGAATAAGTCCCGGGGTCGATTTGCTCGACTAAAGGCGGCGCTCCAGCATGGCCGCAGTCAAATGACTGAAACAAGTAAAAGAGTAAAAGAGTAAAAGAGTAAAGAGATACAAACTCACAGAACCAAGCGGTTCTGCATATTGAAACATTATTATTCATTAGAAAGTGTATTTGCACTTATAAAAATGCTCTCTAGGTAATTAGTCACCGGATAAATGTCTAAACTTAATCCTATCTCTGATTAACAAAAACTTTAGAATTTATTAATTTCCGAATAACAATTGCTGTTCCCCTTCCCTTTCTTGTTATCGATCTTGTTACTATTATCCAGCTTTTGTAACCTTCGACCAGAACAAAACTTCACCTATGACATCGGATTTCTTATTAAATAGTATATTTGTAATCATATTACTTCGCAATGTATTTCAATACGCTTATTCAAGTTTTTCAAAATAATTAAATATAAAAATGTACAGATAAATCTATACGAAATTAAATTGTGTTCGCGGAACTTAATGAACAACTGCATTTTATGGATTTTGTCTTCAGATTATTATGTATGGATGACGTATTTAAATATGCATATATATGAGTACATACGTGTGTGTATGTGTGTGTATGTATGAATAGGTATATATGCATGTATGCGATTCAACAAGTTCTTTCTATATGATTATATGCATATACGTATATACGTATATATATATATATATATATAAGTTCAGCAAAATTTAGATTCAGATGAATATGGTACTTAAGTTAAAGGCACCAGAATTTTTGTATGGTATTATCCATATAAATCAAATGGGGTGATTATAATCAAAATAAGCAACAACTATATCCAAGGTAGAGTAGTACAATTGTAATGGCAACATATAACCCAGTACAACCTCTTCCACCGACATCCATACAACCTCTGTTTGGCAAGGTTTAGTTTACTCACTGGAGAACGGTAAGTAAATTCCTGACATAGTGTGGAGGAACACAATGCCCATCCAATAACTGGAAGTGAGAGGGCCCTTGTCTTTGTATAAATATTCGTCTAGGAGAACGAAAACTCTGATGTAACAGCTGTGACTTTGTGCATCGACTGATTTAAAGTAATTCTTTTGGAACGAATGTATACGTTGTTTAGAATGTTGGATTGGCAATACACAAGGCTCGCTTGAATTGTTTCAATTTTAACATCTCTATTATATGTTGTATGCTATCGCTGGCCGTAGCCAAAATAAAACCAGCTACAAAATGAAGCAATCCATGATGGAATGAATGCAGCTACCAGCGTGGATGATAAGATCTCTGAACACCTGGTACAAGCAGCAGCTGTACAAAAGAGTCAGTCCCTAGCAGGGCTGAAAAACCTTTTCTGTGCTACATTAAGCAGACAATCAAACAATGGCATTGCTCGAAATTCCTACCACCATGCTTGTATGGGTGTATGGATATATGTAGGTATGCATGGATGGCTGGATGGATGGCAGAATGGATGGATGGATGGATGGATGGATGGATGATGGATGGATGGATGGATGGATGGATGGATGGATGGATGGATGGATGGATGAACGGAGGCACGGATAAGTATGTCATTGTCACTCGCCATGCCAACTTACGTATATTTTCTTATTTGTGTATTCTTTTTAAAAAAAAATATTTATTCATTTGTTATTTATATGACTGAAAATGACTGGCATTTCGTCGCTTACCACGACGAAGGTTTCGGTAGATCCGATCAACGGAACAGCCTGCTCGTGAAATTAACGTACAAATGGCTGAGCACTCCACAGACACGTGTACCCTTATCTTAGTTCTCGGGGAGATTCAGCATGACACAGTGAGACAAAGCTGGCTCTTTGAAATACAGGTACAATTCATTTTTGCCAGCAAAGTGGAATGGAACAACATGAAATAAAGTGTCTTGCTCAAGGACAGAACGTGCCGCCTGGAATCGAACTCGCAATTTTACGGTCGGGAGTTTATACCCCTACCCACTAAGCCGTTCGCCTTCAGATTTGTTGTCTATACACCTTGTATTTAGGCAACCGTATCATCTTTTCCTTTTTCCTTATCCTTTTGACCTTCTCATTCATGTATATATATATATATATATATATATATATATTATATATATATATATAAATAATGAGGGAGAAAAAATAAATTTTTATTTTAATATCAATTTAAAACCAGTAGTCTAGCATACAAAAGATCTGAGAAGTCAGAGAAAATTCTGATATATGTGTATATTGGCAGGGCAAAACTGCTAGGTAGTCGGCCGTATGCTAGAAATAGATCATCAACGATCAAACTACAAAGGAAATTCTCTAATATATATATATGTATATAACATCATCTTATTTTATTCCATGTTTACTTTACACTCTTCTTAGTACATTTATTTTATACCCATTTTATCTCCTTAACCTTAATCGTTTCTCCTTTTATCGTCAGGTTCATCTCAATATATATTTTCCCAATAATCTGCTCTTATGTTTGACACCTTGCTTAAACCTTTTTTTTATATTTGATTTGTTGCCCATTAATTAATTTATTTTTAATTAATTATGTTCTTATCCTTTCTTCATACTTTTATCTAATGTTCGTTGGGGCATGATTCATGTACATTTAATGAGAGGAAAAATTCGAGAAGGCTATATTTCATTATGTCATCTGAACATGTGGTTAATGATCGAGTTAATTATTACTTATTTATGATTAGGACGGAAACATTCGGGTTTAAACATATCTCTGAAATATCCACTATCTGTTTTTCGTTTGTCCTTGTAGAATACACACACACAAACACACACACACACACACACACATACATATTTATATATATATATAAATATAATTATTTGTACATTCCGATGATTATCTCCAGGTAGCTAATGAGTTAATTAGCTAATTATCAATTCTGCGCAAATAAATAAACTCTAGTAAATACACTCAGTACTCTTTTTTCATGCTTACGTTTCCATACCTAAACCTAAACATACGTATATATGTGCGTAGGCACACAGATACATACATGCTAACATACACACACATATCTATACACACAAATAGATATTCATAATGTTTGTATGTATATATGTATATATATATATATATATATATATATATATATATATATATATGTGTGTGTGTATACATATGTATGTTTGCTTGTGTTTACGTGTGTGTGTGTGTATACACACACATATACATTACTTCCGAACACACACACACACACTCACACACACACACACACACACATATATATATATATACATACATTGCTATGGAACAGTAAAAATGAATGTTTAACTCCGCATTGGTTGATAAATCATCTTTATTTGTAGGGTAAAAAGTCTACCAATGCTTTCATTTCAATCAATCTTTACCATTGTTCCAGCGTAACACATTGGAATGGTGGAACTCGTCACCATTATGACTGGAAATATATACAAGGTACAGATCTTATGAATTAGGTATGATATTCTAACCTTGATCTAAAATAGATATATGAAACTCTCGTCCGTACATATGAGTGACATAAGGAGTGCATCGACTAATTTAGCTTTCATCTAAATTCGATACAGTTAGATACTTTATAACTTACGATCCTCCTGAAATGTAGTCGCTAAATCGACGCCCTTGTGAGACATAGTTTCTACTCTTTCCATTAAGAGTTTATCTCACAGAGTTCATTATGGTAGAACGTACTACAGGATTTGCGTATAAAATGAAAACTCTCTCACGAAGACATTGATTTTCGTATGCTTTCTGGGAAGGAAAACTAAATTTGAAGTGTGAGAGGGGTTTAAATGAACCAACAAATTAATATTTCCGTAGAAAACTCTACATAGATTACATAGATTACATAGAGAATTATAAAATTATCAATGGATCATTCTATAACATTCTTATTTTCTCTTGAAGCAATTGGTATTGCACAGAATGAGATATCCAGAAGAGGATTTTTTAATGGTAAAATTGATTAGCGTAAGATTGAAACAACACCCCAATGTCAGTTTGCCGTTATGGCTTCTATAAAGCTACATATACATGTGTATATTTGCATTATATAAGCGCTTTAGATTTTATTACAATTCTATTAAGTTCGTGCATCATTATTGCGACTTTTCCAACAAATTTTATTCAACAAAAACAATAACAATATTTAACAAAAACATCTTTAAATGACGGTCTGACCGTCTGCCAAGCAAATGGGAAGCAGTAATTGAAGTAAATGGTGAATATACTCCGGAATAATCATTTATAGATGTTTTTGTTACATGATGTTTTTTTAATTAAAATTTGTTGAAAAAAAAGCCGCAATAATTATGCACCAACCCAATAACATTCCTTGTTTGCTAAAGAACTAATATCAATATCTAAGTTTCGATTGAGAATAAAATTCTGCAAAAATTTAGAAAACTTGGACAAAATGCAAGTTTATTATAACCTTATTTTTTCTTTTGTTTTAGAAATTCTATTTTTTCGAAGTTAATTGTTTTTATTTTTCCTGTGTTTTTTTTACATTAAAAAGAGAGTGCGGTGGAAATAATAAATGAAATTCTTTTTATAAGAGAAAATAAATTTATAAGAATATTGGAAAACGAGTGTGTGTGTGTATTTTAAAGTAGTACACTGAGAAATAGACAAAAATGATCTGTCTGCACTCGGGAAAAATTAAGGAAGTCTGCCTGAATAAACTGTACTTCGTTAATGAACACAATATTGCATTGAAACGCAGATCGATACAAAATAATAGACAAATTAATTAATTCTGTGAGATAGCTTTGCATTAGGATATCGGTCTAGCTAGGAGAGCAAAGATGAGTTCACATCATTAGCTGATAAATTTTCTTGCTAATTAATGTCATATTTTTCTCTTTCTCTCTAGAAAATAAATAAGAACAAGAAGAAAAACAGTAACAATAGCCAGTTTCGCTGCAAACCAGGAAATATATTCTATAGAGGATAGAGACTGGTTTATTTCATTAAATAGTAAACATTCATAGTCATTGGTGACCTCTTATTTCTATCTTAAAGGGTCGCTATTTTGTCATCGTAGTTCTGGATTCTATTGTAGTCTATCCATTAAAACATCCACTTAATCGTAGAGTATAATGCCTACTGTGTCCTATGTAGGATAGTCTATATTGCAAAATCCATGAAATGTCACACGAATGAGAACTAGGTTTTTTACACCTCCAGGAAACGATTGGATTCTATGTTCTAATGCTCATCATATGCGTAAACATTTGTATGGCTTAACAAGATATCTATTATCAAATTAAATGCCTTACAAGAAATTATAAAGGAGATGTTCGGTGTGAACGTTTGTCATGCATATTTTTACCTGTTCAATAACTGGCTTAATCTCTGACTGATACTTTTATTAACACCGATATTTCTTCCAGAAAGATCCCATCCAATTATGCACCTACACGTACAACTTATATTAGGGTTGTCAGAGAGTGGTTTGCATTTTAAAGGAAATAGTTTGAAGTTATTTTTCTAATAAATTACCAGTTTATAGGTCAGTGTGATAGTTGACCATGTTCCGCTGTTGTTTTACTTTTGAATTTTTAACGAATACTTTAATTTGCTTCATTACATATACCAAATAAATGACAAGGACTTTATTCAACACCATCAATAATACCGAGAATGGTTTTAAGAGAATGGTGAAAAGAAAATACTAAGTAGAGTAATAAAAGCAACAACTGTGATAATAGAAACTATAAAAACGACATTTTTGTTCTTGTTTAACCTCAGGTTAGTGTTAAACAATAGAATTTATAAGAATATCGTCTATCACAAAAAGGCATTGAAGCCGCGACAATCCCAATGACATTCTTTTTCTAGACTGTGCATTTAGGATCAGATTATAGAATTTATCCCTATACCTGTACTTTTCGGTTGTCAGGGAGCGATTGGAGAGTTATTCGGCAACTACTTTTAGCTTATGTTCGAAAGTTGTTTTTTTTATTTTCGTATAGTGATAGTCAAAA
The DNA here is from genome assembly GCF_006345805.1 of Octopus sinensis. Classification (NCBI taxonomy): domain Eukaryota; kingdom Metazoa; phylum Mollusca; class Cephalopoda; order Octopoda; family Octopodidae; genus Octopus; species Octopus sinensis. The sequence continues at coordinate 119,853,701 of NC_043002.1, read as the reverse complement.
CAATTAAACAAAGTTCAATATGAAAAACAATGATATCTATATCTATAAAATTCAAAATGTCTGTGCGTGCGTATGTGTGTGCTTTTTATGCATTTCCACATATTTCATCCGATTTTGATGAATTTCTTTTTAGTAAATGGCAAATTTACCCAGGAAGGTCACTGCCGCATTAGCGATGCCTAGATATACACCCTTCTAGGAGAAAAATTGATGAAACTGAAGTAACCCTACACTTGTTGCAATAAAAAAGCAAAAGTTGCATGCAAGAAAAGTTTTTACAGGGACGTCCGATTTTTATAATTTTGATGTTAAAAGAACCGTCATGTTGCGACACTTCAGACAAATATTTTGGTACTTCCTTGAGGCCTCTGATTTCCAAGAAAATTGCGAAAAACTTTGAAAATATCGATTTTTCGCATTTTTGCTAAGTTACACGGTAGAAAACTTTTTACTCGAAAGTCGGATTTCCTTGGTTTTTACGGCTAAAAACAACACCATGTAACGGCGGTTCTATCAAGTATCTGTTATATGTCCAAAGGCATCCCTGTGCGACAAAAAACGCGAAAACTGTGAAGAAATCGATTTTTATACACTCTTTCCCCTTTAAATCTTCAAATACTTCTCACTGCTTCGGTGGATTGTGTCCAAACTTTACACACTATGTACTCATTCTAAGGATAACGTTAGGAGACCGATTTGCACAGAATTCATCCACGTATGACCAGAAATTGCGAAAAAATGAGTAGCAAATCGGTTTTTTGCCCTTTAATCCCTCATTTTTGAAAGAACATGAGGTCCCAGCTTTTCGGTGACAACTTTTCGGGTGACTTTTCCAAGCAACCTCTCCCTGTTGCAGCTGAAGAGATGGCTGTCTCACACGTAGACACACCTGTGGACACTGTGGACGATCAGCACATAAACTACCAAAACCTGAATTGGCTGTGCGAAAGAGCCATATTAGTTCCCAAAAATACATTTGTTGCGAAACTCAATAAAGACCTACTGCGAAGCCTTCCTGGAAACCTTTACACCTACAAGTCTGTGGACACTGTTGTGGACCAAGAAGAGGCTGTTAATTTTCCCAGAGAATTCTTCAATTCCTTTGACTCCTCCGGACTATCGCCTCATCAGCTTCACCTAAAAATTGGAGCTCCAATAATGCTGCTGAAGAACCTGGAGTCACCAGTTCTGTGCAACGGAACGCATTTAGTGTTAAAAAAATGTGCTGCCTCATGTTATTGAAGCAACAATTCTTATGGGTTGCGGCACCGGAGACGTCTTTGTACCCATGATACCTCTTACTCCATCAGATAGTCTGTGCCCCTGTCCCTTCCGTTGACTTCAATTCCCTCTTCAACTCTGCTTTATCATGTCCATCAACAAGTTCCAAGGCCAAACACCAACAGCAACAGGCCTACATTTAAACCAACCATGCTTCTCGCACGTCGGATGCTCAAGAGTCGGATGCAAAATCCTTTTTGTGTTCGCCCCGAAAGCCAAAACGAAAAACGTGAGGTTCTGTACGCTGTCCAACATGCTGCAGCTTCCTTGCCGAACCGGTTTATGGTGTGTGAGTACTATTGTTGCCATTCTTTCAAAATTATCTGTTTTTCTTAAGTAATTTTTTTTATTCCGGCCATTACAGATTCTCAATCTCCTTGTAGATGGCTTGTGTTTTGGCATCACTGCACCAATTGCTTTTCCTGTGAACGTAAAAGGACGTTTATACCTGTGAACGGTTAATAATCCTTTTTAGGACTATTGTGAGAACGATATCACGGCCTTTTTCAGAGCCACTTTACATTCAGTTGTTGCACCCCCTGCGATGCTCTTGTGGTTTCCCCAAGGCTTTTTTACCCTGTTGTTACTACTTTTTTTTATAGTCTATGGGAAAATCACTTCTTCCTCAAAGTCAGTGTTTGCAACTTAACGCAACAAATATTCAAAGAGATCTATAACGAAAAAAATGGTCGAACATATTAAGACCATTGCCATGTATTTAATACCCGAGTAACGCCGGGTATTCCTGCTAGTTATTAATAAATATCAGCGCTAAAATCCGAAATAATCGATGATAGATGTATATGTTAGGAACAGAAGTATTTTGATGAAGGCTTTCACCTGAAATGTACATTTCCTCTCGTTTCCATGTACTGACATAGACGAATATTTTTTACAGTGCAAAAATAGTAATAATAGAAAGATATGCAGTTTCAAGTACAAACAAATATACAATTGAAACATAAAACTATTGGGAACATTTCAAGGCATACGCTGTAATACACTATATATAAGTTTTGTTTTAAAGATAAAATGATATACGAGCAACCTATTATTTAACAGAATTTTTTTTCTTCTAAAACAGATGCAGGGCCACAAGTATCAACTGAGTCAGTCCACAGTAGAGGTACATTATCTTATCGAGCCTGCATGGATAAAAGGCAACGTTGACCTTTAACTTGATAGGAATTCAAAACAAGAAGTGTTGGAACGTATATAGAGGACTGGAGTAAGATTTTATGAAATTTTTGTCTATATTAATGAGTTCGAATCCCATTTCAGTAGAGAAGACCCATATATTATCATTATACGTAAATACGAGGATCGTGACGTAGCAGAAATTCAGATGGGAATGAGATTGTTTTTCACCTCCTGAATTTTGTTACGATAAAATAGTTATGAATTTGAGACAATGAACTATTCTATTTCGCCTAGAGATGCTGGTTCTGACGACTTTTCGAAACAAAGTTCCTTATGGCATGCGCACACTGTAGTATATTGGTAGAAAGAATGGATCTGTGAACCAAATGCTTTACATTTATTCGTTCCATCTCTCAATGTTTCGCATTCAAATCCTGCCAGACGACGTTGATTTTGCTTCCTTCGGAATCAGTAAAATTAATACCTGTAATATACATTGGCCAATTCAAACAACTATTTTCCTTCATTTTTATGTTTAGCTAAATTAAATTTATAACATCAAGAGTTACATGATTTAATTATTTGTTCTCCATCATCTAGAAGCTGTCCATCATACTCAGGATAGCTTCTACTTGGGAAAGAAGTATTTTGTTTTCTCCTTTCTGAATTATTGGCAATAAATTTCTTGCTTGCTAATAAAAAAACTGACTTCTTGATGTCAAATTTATACCTGCACAAATGTTGGGATTATAGTCCTGAGTGTTTAAAATCACATCCAAATATTCACAGTAAAGTAAACATTGGACCTTGATGAGAAACATTATCCCTTCAAATCTTCTTTGTATTGATCCAACATTTGCCACTGCTCGTTTGATTGATAGAAAGCGTCAGAAAAGTAGAAAATAAATTGACAAGAGAAAAACAACGCATATCAGGCAATATGTTACTCATGTCGTTTAGTTTTGTTTGATTTTGTTTTTCTAAATTCTATTTCTTTGTCAGTAGTATTGATAATTAAGTTCGACATTTATACATCCTGAGACGTACCAACAGCTGAAAAGAGCCAAACTTCACTTTGGATAGAAAGATGTGACAACAGTTTGGACAGGATAAAATAATATAGATTAATGCGAGGCCAATTTAGGATCGATAAAACTGTGCATTTCCTTTATTCCCTGTGTTAAATTGCTGCTCATATATTTATCTATTCTTTAAGAAAGAGTCACCGTAGGCAAGCAGATGTGAAGTGATTAAGAGAGGTCACAGTTAATGGAATGTTTCTGTTAAAGTGCTTTTGGTTGTGGGGCAAAGTCTGTGGTTTAAGTCGTCAAATTTCTGGCATTTTCTATTCCCATAAAGCAAATTCAAGACCAATAACCTACATATGTTTACTATATATCACGACTTGTAAAGAAATATAAAACAAATGTTGCACTACGTTGAGTGAAAACTATGAAAAGGGTTTGATTATTATTTAAGGATATTTCAATTACAACCTGATCGCCTTAATCCTCTCGTGACAAGCTGGAATGCTTCATTTCTCAGCTCCGGAAACATGTTTTGGAGAGTGTATTCAGTTCAGTAGTAAAGTAATTCTGATATTTTATTCTTAATTATTTTAAAACCCTGTCGCTAATACCTTTGAGGGAGGTATGTTTAGTACAATTTTGCATTTTTACTACCTCACTGCTCTCCTTTCACAGCAATGTAATAAATATAACTATGAAATTAGGTTCAATTGTTGCTGTTGTTAATCAAGAAGAGGAAAGCTTCTGTTCAGCCAAATTCTAAATTCAGTTCTAGAGTAATGCTATTTTCCTCATCTATGAGATTTCAGTATCAGTTTAATAGAGAAACGACAATTTATAGCAGCCATGTTGCCTCATTTGTGTCTTTGCCTTTAGGTTATTAACGATGCAATAGATATGAATGGCCAGAATATCACTGAATTGAAATCGAATCAGAGATCTTTCGATGAAAGGGGTTCTAACCTTTTGATTCGCCTTTATTTGTCAAGTAAAAAAAAAAATGAATTTATAGAGAATGCAAAGACTATTATAGAGAAATATAAGAAAATTAAGATTAATATAAGGAAAACAAATTAGTTTGAACGTACGAGTGAAACTCCTACGTGCTGGATTTATACTCCGGTACGTTTACTCAGTCAAACAACTAATGATAAAGAGCTGACGTCATGCTCATAATGCATTCCAGTGCGGATGATTGACATGATTTTAATTTCACCTGTTGTTCATTATTTATCCAGGAGTGAATATATTTTGTTTATGAATACGGAATAATAAAACCGTCCAGCTATCTTTTATTATAACATCGAGCTCATTATTTCCCTATTTAATCGTCGTATCGCAAAACTTTTACAACGCTTCCGAAATTTTTTTAAATAGTAGTGTTAAGAAACGTATCTCTACACTTCAGTGAGTTTTCCGTGCACTAAACTGGCTTAAAATGCGTTGTAAAACAAATAAGTGAATGTCTGAATGAGAGAGAATAATTGACGTTTTTTTCGTTCCCTTAATATTTCTTGACTACTCAGAAATATATCTTCGCGTGAAATGGTTTGCAGTATGCTGGCTTAAAGCAGCAGTATGTGTGTGTACATGCGTGCGTGTTTATACATACACACACACACACACACACGTGTGTGCGCGCGCGCGTGTGAGTGTGTGTGTGTGTGTGTGTGTGTGTGAGTGTGTGTGTGTGTGTGTGTGTGTGTGTGTATGTGTGTGTGTGTGTGTGTGTGTGTGTGTGTGCAAGTATGAATGTGCGTGCATGTATGATAGCAGTACGTTCATACAATAAGATATCTGAATTTATTAGTTCACAATCCGCTTTCTAATTAAATGTTTCAATCCCTGAGTGCGTCGTCTTGAGTGTAATTTCAAAGCTATATTGTGCAGACGGCGATATTCTTGTATTCGAAGGCGGAGGCGAGCTGGCAGAAACGTTAGCACGCCGGGCGAAATGTTTAGCGGTATTTCGTCTATCTTTACGTTCTGAGTTCAAGTTCCGTCGAGGTCGACTTTGCCTTTCATCTTTTCGGGATCGCTAATTTAAGTACCAGTTGCGTACTGGGGTCGATCTAATCGACTGGCCCCCTCCCCCAAAATTTCGGGCCTTGTGCCTAGAGTAGAAAATGATAATCTTGTATTTTTTGTATTAATCCAATGATCCAACTCGATTTAGTTCGCCTCAGAAAAAGAGTGACAAGCGGAATGCAGATATTGAACATAGTCAAATGACCTTAAAATTATCGGAAAGGTATAATCGCTTTTATTGACACTGTACATTACTGGTATCTTTTTTATCAATCCAAGTATAAAAGGAGAATTGGCTTCTTCAGATTTCGACATCAGACAAAAATGGTTCGGAAGACATATTGCCCGACATACCAACGATTCTGCAAACGGAGAAGAGCAACATGATAAGAGATGTTCAGTGCACCGCATTATCTTCAGTTTGAATTTTTCATCGAAGTGATTAGCACCAAATCCTTTATAATCAAGGGGCTGCAGTAATTTGAGATCTGAAAACGTCAATACTGAAGAGGCGCATGAGAAAGGATGGGTGAGTGAATCATATGAATGTAGGGGAGGTCCCATAGGTTCCAAAAAATTCGAAAAACGTCAGGTATCTTGTATCAGCAGAAAAAACATAGTACGGTCATACAATAGGCTTATGATAGTTTGGGCTCGTTGTAAACAATGTGAAAATCGAGGAATCCCCGTCAAGTTTCATTGAGGTGAATTGTATTCCTATTTGTTTAAAGTTCAGGTGTATGTTGGGTGTTGATCAATGTAAAATACTGCGCGTCACTGAAAGAATAGAATACATTGTCTATTGCGTAGTTGTCTGCTTGTGAGTGACATCTAGTAGACTGTTGCTAATGAGCAGAAAGGGTTTCTGGGCCATATAAGATATGGATGAGTTAAAAGACAACAGTGAAATATTTTTGAAATTCCAGAGAGCAATATTGATCGATGTTGTAAAGGGAAAATGTTTTAGATTCATTAAACCATTCTGCAGAATTAGTATATGCTTATCAGATTAGTTTATCAGTTTTCATATTATTAATGAATATCATCGAAGAGTAATTACACATTGACTTTTTAACTAAAGCAACGAACTGGCAAACCCACTAGAGCGTTGCATGGAATACCTTGCGGTATTTGTCCCGGATTTCCACGAGCCGAGTTTAAATTTCGACGGGGTCAACCTTGCATTTCATCTGCTCAGATTTAATAGTAAAATAAACATTTCCTTATTCCTTTCAAATCTAACTATTCAACACAGCAAAGGAATAATGAAAAGCTAATTATAGTATATGTGATACCACAATTAATATTACTGACATGATTAAAAATTTCCGGAGACGACCACCAAATTTCTGAGAATTGGTGGTTCCAGATAATCTTTACTGAACTATTGTGCTATTTGTATTTTTCGTTGAACTATGTTTCAACTATTTTAGTTTCAAATATAACACGAGAGTAATGAAGACCTATATGACAGGTATAAAATAAAAGATGGATTTTTAATCAATAGTTTGGTATCAAGCCATTAGTAAAATCAATAGGCGTGTTTCGGAAAGAAAATAAGTTTCCAAGATTTTCTTTTTCGACTTACATATACCGCTTACATTAAAATGGTTTTAAATAAGAGCGGAAAATCCAATAGAAGGTCAAGAAATATCAGAATATTCCATCTAGTTGTGTTCCTTGCAGTCATTAAAAGAACTTTCAACAGAGCACATTCTCTTCCTTGTTTCTCTCCATTTCTTTGTTTTTCTGAATCCATTACATTTTTCTCCGTTACACAACGGATAAATATCCATTTAAATACTTGACCTCTGAAGACCTTTGCTGCCTCTACACCAGGGGAATCACGGAGGTTCAGTAACCCGTTACTTCGTTGATTAAGAATAGCCTGGTTTTTTTTTCTTTTAAGATATCAACTATAAATTTAGCTTTTAGTTGATCCCGTTTCCGTTAGTATAAAATACCATTGATAAGAGTAAATTCAATATGATTAAACTATAGTTCGAAATGTAAGATTAGTCGTAAACTTACTATCTATAACATTACTGTATGAGTCGTAGATTCTACCTCGTTTACTGTAAAACTTGTTTCTTACTTTTATGCATTTTCTATCATTTGTTACATTTTCTATACAACTTAAGGAAGTTGTTTGATTTAAGTTCTTTGAATCTGATAACTTTGAAAATGTATGCTCAGAACTTCAACAACGTTAAACTTACATTTTCTATTAACTAAATATACGAGTTAAGTTAAATTTACCTCGACATGCGAACACAAGGAGCTAAGCAGACAAACTCCTTGTGTTCGCATGTCGAGTTAAGATACATTTACCTCGACATGCGAACACACACTTATCCACATTCTACCACACAACTACTATACCAGCCTAAAAACACTATCACTAGACTCAGACAAAGTAAAATACGTATAGTTTGAATAACTTCATTAAACTGGAGAGTTGCGGCGGGATGCGTACCACTTATGACAAACACAGGCGAATAGCAACCGTTGCGTTCTGATGAAGTCTACTTCACTCGCCTTCAGAGTGACCGTCATAAAAAATATACATAAACATACCGGACTGCAGAAAGAATAAAAGCCCAGACTGACTAACTACAACCATATGTGCCGTCGGTACATATCGAAGGTTACACACACACACACACACACACACCACACACACACACACACACACACACATACACACACACATACACACACACACATAAACACACATACACACACACATACACACACACACACACATACACACACACACACATACACACACACACACATACACGCACACACACACACACACACAAACACGCACACATACACATATATATATTGAGAAAAAGGAGGCAGTCACAATTCTGGATAATTCCTTATTTGCGTTTGCGTTTTCGTTTGTTTATCGAACTCGCCAAGACAAAATCAGAATGTTACAAAGAAAACGATTCGTTGTTCATTTACATGAATCAGGTGGGTTTTTTTTGCTTTGTTTAGAAGCGGAGAAAAATATGTTTGTTTTTTTGTGGGGTGGGGGGAAGAAAATAAAAGAGGAGGAAATAGACAGAGAGAGAGAGAGAGAGAGAGGTTTCAGGGCAATCAAGAAAGAAGGAAAAAATAATAAAGGATGGGGAAAGGATAGATAGATACAGTATCTGTACATCACTTCAAACACTCTATACGTATACACACACACACACACACATACACGCACACACACACACACACACACCACACACACATACACACACATACACACACACACATAAACACACATACACACACACATACACGCACACACACACACACATACACACACACATACAACACACACACACACACACACCACACACACACATACACATATATATATTGAGAAAAAGGAGGCAGTCACAATTCTGGATAATTCCTTATTTGCGTTTGCGTTTTCGTTTGTTTATCGAACTCGCCAAGACAAAATCAGAATGTTACAAAGAAAACGATTCGTTGTTCATTTACATGAATCAGGTGGGTTTTTTTTGCTTTGTTTAGAAGCGGAGAAAAATATGTTTGTTTTTTTGTGGGGTGGGGGGAAGAAAATAAAAGAGGAGGAAATAGACAGAGAGAGAGAGAGAGAGAGAGGTTTCAGGGCAATCAAGAAAGAAGGAAAAAATAATAAAGGATGGGGAAAGGATAGATAGATACAGTATCTGTACATCACTTCAAACACTCTATACGTATACACACACACACACACACATATATATATATAAATATATTAGCTGCGTTTCTCGGTAAAAAAAAATTACCGTTAATTAGATGTCTGTTTATAGCCATGAAACATTTTTCGTCAAATTTCGACATTTTTCAAAAATTGAAAATCTATATTAATTTGTAGGCTCTATTTGACGGAAAAAATGAGCAGAGTCTGATGGATTTGTTTCACTAAAACCCCTGTAGGCGGTGCTCAAGCATAGCTGCAGTCGAATGATTGAAACAAGTGAAAGATAAAAGATAAAGAAAGAAAGGAAAAAATACGAAGTAATAAAGGAAAGAAAGAATAGAAAATAAGAAAGAGAGGGAATAATGAAGCAGAAAAATACAAAGCAAATAATCATGTAAGACAAAACAAAAATAAAGAGATAAGACGGCAGCAAGGAGAAAAGAGAAGTACTTAAAAGTTTCATAATTGCTGCAAGAGTGTAGAGTTGCTGAGAGAAAAAGAGACAATGTAACGTTGCGCTAATCATCAGTGACATTCTGTTTAACGGTCAAGTTCAGTTTCATCTAAATATGGACCGTAGAGAGAAAACAGATACTGCCAGTGTAGATGTGAATGGAAAGCTAGAGAATACCCAATGAACAGAAGGTTATCATCAAACACACACTATTCCAGGTTTCTTGGGAGTAACGAAAAGAGAATATCTATGCCACTCACCAAATTATCTTCATTTCAGAAGGAACTAATTAAAGATTTGGCATGCTCTTCTGCTCTTGGAAACCATATTGTTAGACTTGTATTCATTTCTTTTGGCGAGATGAAAGGTCAATTTCACAGAAGCAAGTTTTTATTTTGCATTGAACCCTTCCAAGAATATGACATTTACTTTATTCGTCGACTCTTGCTACATTTAAGTTAGAATCGTCAACGGCAGAATTTTATCGCAGGAATTCCGGTTGTCTTCTACTATAGCCCTGGGTCGTCAAAGCCTTATTTAACAGACGGTGGCTGAACGGAGACAATAAAGAACAACCGTAGCTCTGTGGTAAGAAATTTGCTTCTCAACCAGATGGTTCCGGGTTCCGTCCCACTGCCTAGTACATTGAACAAATGTCTTCTATTATAGGCTCGGGCCGATCAAAGCCTTATGAGTTGATTTGGTAGACGGAAACTGAAAGAGGCCCGTCTCATATATGTGTGTGTGTGTGTGTGTGTGTGTGTGTGTGTGTATTTGTGTGCGTATGTATGTCTGCGCGCGTTCATGTGTTTATGTGCGTGTGTGTATCTGTCCCCATCCCGCTTGACAACCAGTGTTGGTTTACGTCCCTGTTACTTAGTGAATCGGCAAGAGAGACAGGCGGTATAAGTTCTAGACTTAAGAAATTAAGTCCTGCGGATGATTTCTTTGACTAAAACCCTTCAAGGTGGGGCCCAAGCATGGCTGCAGTCCAATGAACGAAACAAGTAAAAGGAAAGAAGTTAGCTCAGATGCACTACACTTACTGTTGTTGCTTTTAATAATGTTTAGTTCTGACCTGATAGAACAGACCAATGATAAATTGTCTTTCCTGCTGTTCGTTAAAATGCGACCCAGAAAACTTTATCTGCGTCATTTCATTTTAAGTGTAATGGGGGTGTCATTCACGGGAATTAGGGCATTATTTCTAGCAGAATTTCTGAATGCAGTTTTTGGCTGAGATCGAAAATGGGATACTCTCTCTTTACTCTCTCTTTTACTTGTTTCAGTCATTTGACTGCGGCCATGCTGGAGCACCGACTTTAATCGAGCAACTCGACCCCGGGACTTATTTTCTGCAAGCCCAGTACTTATTCTATCGGTCTCTTTTGCCGAACCGCTAAGTGACGGGGACGTAAACACACCAGCATTGGTTGTCAAGCAATGCTAGAGGGACAAACACAGACACACAAACACAGACACACACATACATATATATATATATATATATATATATACATATATACGACAGGCTTCTTTCAGTTTCCGTCTACCAAATCCACTCACAAGGCATTGGTCGGCCCGGGGTTATAGCAGAAGACACTTGCCCAAGATGCCACGCAGTAGGACTGAACCCGAAACCAGGTGGTTGGTTAGCAAGCTACTTACCACACAGTCACTCCTGCGCCTATGTTGTGCAATGATACAAGATGTTGTGCAATGATACAAGAATTACATTATTTTCGATAATATATTCAGACAGCTGACACAGCATGACTACACAATCAATCCCTTTCACCTTTGTATCTCAATGATAGGGTTTTACCCTTATTTATTTCTATAAACCACGAGGAAGTAACTTCTAAAGTCAGCTCTGTTAAGATTACAATTCTGAACTAAAGCAGACGAAATGCTATAATTCTTGTAGAGTCCCTTCTATCTTGGCTCTTTATTTCATTACAGTATCGAGGGTGTGGTGATTACATAGTAAAATGTACATGTAATTTATAAAATGTTTAACTGCATTACATTGTTGAATATAAAACAGAGACGTGATTAGTGAACCGATTATCGATTACGACAATTAATATCTAAAAATGGAACTAGTTTTGAAGTAGAAAACTGTAAAATATGACTCTACAAAAATACAAGAAAATGACTAAAATTTCTGAAAAAATTTATTGCCAAACACATGCAAGAACCGAATCAATATATGTCGACCGTGGTTCTCTGTAGTCCGAAAATGATGACGCAGTTGTTCTGTTAACTGGATAGCCTACTTCTGAATTAACGTGTAACTGGCTGAGTATCTCTCCGATTCTTAATGTAATCCTGAAGCTAAACTGGTCGTAACACAACGTGTGTGACAAATACAAATTACCCTGAGGTCTTCTGTAACGTTTCCGTTCGTTCAGGTTCAGTTACGAAGAATGGGTCAGCCCGGGACAGCAGGAAATAAATATGTGTTCAAGATGTCAGACGGTAGGGCATGTGCAAATATACTTATGTATGTATGTATGTGTGAGTGTGTGTGTGTGTGTGGACTGACACAATATCCATCTGTTGTCATTTATTTATTTATTATTCACGTCACTCAGAACCTACACCTTACGTAGATCCAAAGTATATTATATGACCGTACATTTAGCGCAATGTGCGTTCCCTGTTTAGCCACAGGACTCATGATATACTCAGTCGGGTACAGTTAATCGAATACATCATCTGAATATCGTTCTGCCTATATTGCAGTACCCGTGCATGCATTTCTCTATTTTTGTTGTTATACATTTTATTTTCGACTCGGTACATATTTTTCGACTCGGTACGTTAACGTTTAAGTGCCTGATTCGCTCAAATCCTGATGCATTATATATCTTCTTATATAAAATAGACCTGCGTGTGTGTGTGTTCGCTTTTCACGCTTTTCAGACACATAATAGGGTCTTCACTTTATGTTTTTTATCAAAAACATATAATAGTGGTTTCTATATATGATTCAGTTCTTTAAAAAGGTTTCTTAATGTCAACTTCCGGTATTGACGCAGCAACGGCGAAATTTTCCGTTTTCATTTGCAAAACATCTCACTCTCTATTTTAATGCCTTCATTTCAAGTTTTAATTCGCTATTTCCAAACAACTACGATAAATTACTGAAAGAAATATTTACTAAATTCACAAATTTAAATATTCGGTACAAGATTTATATATTTTTTCATTTCATGTTTATTTCATTCATTGTTTGCAGTGTTCTCTCCCCTCTTTCTCTCTCTCTCTCTCTCTCACACACACACACACAAGTCAGTCACACACGCACACATGTGTTTTTGTATGTACGTTTGTATACATTTATGTATGTCTGTGTGTTTGTGAGAGATAGACAGATAGATGGATTGCGGGAGAGAGAGAGAGAGTTAACGTCAGTCAAGGGGTGTTGTCATGTTTACGTACATGCATTAACACATATGCATACATCTTTTTTGAATGTATGTGTGCTTTTGACGGGGGAGAGAGAGAGAAAGAGAGAGTGATGTCTAAATGACACTGACTCTGTCTCTCTCTCTCTCTCTCTCTCTCTCTCTCTCTCTCTCCCTTACATACGCGCGCGCGCACATATACATGCAAAAAAGATGTATGCATATTTATTTATGTATGTACATATATATGGCAACACAATCATTCTCTATCGCTCCCTCTCTCACTCAAGTCTATTTCATCTGTTGTTCGATACTGTGTATGTGTGTTCGTGTGTGCGCAGGCGCATGGAGTTTCGCAATCGCCATTTATTTCAATTACTCTTGTGAAGATATTCACGTAACTCATTTTTTTCATTTAATCCCCATTTTAATTTTCGAAAAACTTTACAAGAACAAACATTTCACTCTCTACAAAAGGATTCGGGGTAGATGTAAACGATCAGTATTCTACCGTGAAGCAAAGAGGAGTGCAGTTACCCAGAGTCAATGTTGAATTCCGCAACTCCGTTTACCCTATTAAGTATGTTTGCAAATATATAAACAAAGCTTTAGATGCTGCAACATACACTCTTATGCAGAATAGCAGTCAGTAAAGAAATAAAAATGACGAGGATGCACAGTATGATAGAGGAATATACACCAGTACCAATGAGGCTTTTTGGCGCATCTGCAATTTTCCCATTCCTGAGAGGTACCCAACCATCATTCATCCTGAGTGTCCATCTAGAGAATGGCCACAGGGTTACGTTTACAAAACAAACAGCCTTGCAACAAGCATTTTCTCCAAAAGACACAAACCTTACTGACTTTTTAAGCGTGCCATATATTGATGAAGACGCAAGTAAACACTTTTACCCACAATTACCCAAGGATTACAGCTGGCGAAACAATAAATAACACAAGAGGGCATGGGCTGACGCTCCAAGCCAAGAAGAATGCCACTAGTTACTACTCCTTTTGCATGAAGTACGTTGTACCATATCATACCAAGATTCGAGGAAGGTAAATGATCATATGTTTGAAACTTATAGGGAAGCATGCAACTAACAAGTTTTTTTTTTAGAAAATGATGAGCATTGGAACGTTGCATTGACTGAAGCATCAGTATCGTGTTCTCCAAGGAATCTCCGTAACCTATTTGCAATTAAACTGAACATGTATCAACTTGGCAGTCCCCTACAGCTTTGGATAAAACATCGTGAGGAGATAGCAAACCCAGATATCAATATTCAGTTCGCTGAAACAATTCTCTAGCCAAGCACTGATTGAAACTGACGCAACGAAAATTTTAGAAAATAAAAATAAGAAATAAGGGAAAATTTTACCGGTGAGTGTGTTAAATAATAAGGCACTAAAAGAGAATGTCTCTCCCCAGACACAACACAATATGCTTCAACACACGAACTCATATAAAGAATCTTGCAAACCAAATCCCAAAACGAAATATATATATATATATATATATATATATATATGCTGGAGCACCGCCTCAAAGGGTTTTAGACGAAGAAATTGACCCCAAGTCATATTGTTTGTAAGCCTAGTAGTTATTCTAGTGGTTTCTTTGGCCGAACATCTAGGTTACAGTGATATAAACACACCACTATCGGTTGTCAAGCGATGCAGGGGACACAAACACACACACACGCACACAATATATATATATATACGAATATACCACGGGCTTCTTTCAGTTTCCATCTACCAAATCCACTCACAAGGCTTTAGTGGGACCGAGGCTATAGTAGAAGACACTTGGCCAAGGTGCCACCCACTGGGACGAAACCATGTGGTGGGTACGCGAGCTTCTTACGCCCCACCGACATCTGCGTCTCTTTGCAAATTTTTATCACTTTTTTTTCTTCAAGCAGATGACAAAGTGTAGCCCTTGTGATTTTCTCTCAAACAAATTTCATTCTTCTTGTTAGGATCGATACCCACCAATGATGGTTCTCAGTGGTGTTTAACTCAGAACCCCGTCGTTGCAGATCGAACTTCTTAACTGTACGGCCATGTTTGAAACTTATCAGAATTGATCGGACGCAGCTCGCTACTAATGTTAAAAGCACCTACTTCTATGCCTTAACTAACGCAGTGAAACTTGAAACTGTCGATGAATATGTGTTGACATATGTTAATGTGATTCAGGGTGTATCAAAGATTATAGTCGGCCGACCATCTGGCACAGATGTAACGGCAGTGGGAATATTCATAAAAAGGCTTAAAGATAATGAGATCCACAAAACTGGAACTGTTACACCCAGTTTCATAAAAGCATGTATTTTAAGGGAATAAATGAATGATTTTTAGGGCGTTAACAAAACGAAAAAATAAAACGATATTGATTATTGAACAATAATCGATCGTTAGTTGAAATTTCAAGATAACACTTTCACAAAGGATTGACACCATGCCAAACTGTTTGTGGGGACAACAAAAGGATCAATAGTATATCACCTTTGAAATATATTTCTTGGCAACAAAATATGTTATATTTCTTTTGCTATTGCTTTTGCTGTTTTTGTATTTTCGCGTGAAAAATCGATTCTTTATAATTACACACACACACACACACACACACACACACACACATAAGCACGAAAAGCACGGGCATGTACACACAATGATAACTTGGCGTAATTCTATATTTTTTATATGATATATTTGAGATCTATTCTCCCTGTTTCTTCAATTCATATATATGTGAAGTATACTAAAGAATACCTGAAACTCCTTGTGCAATCTCAAGTATAAAATATCTTGGTTGAACTAAAATAGTTCTGTCTAAGGTCGTCTGCGTCAATGTACTGGATTTCTTCTGGTATTTACGCATCTCGACTTATATTCACAACTAGATGACTTTCAAGATAATAGTTACTAATGTTTAAGGTTGCAAGTTGATGGAATCGTTAGTATTTGGGCAAAATTTTTAGCGGCATTTTGCAAGTCTTTCCTTCCGAGCTCAAATGCCGCGGAGGTCGTACTTTCTTTTCATCCGTTTGGGATCGATAAATAAATACCAGTTGAGGACTGGAGACCATATATTGACTTACCCCTCCCCCGAACCTGCTGGCATTATGCCAAAACTTTGAAACCAGTGTTTACTAATGTTCTAGTATTTAATTTCAGTGGTTGCTTTGGATCTTCGTGTATTCCAGGTCCATTTATAAACTATCCGTTCAGAATGACAAAAATATTGTGTGGTTAATTTATTTACAACCTTCAAGTCAAGAGGGGCTGGTGGTGAATGACCACCGAATAATCTATACGACTTGCATGACAACGTGATAAATATTCCGTTTTCTTTCTATGCTTGTTTACGGAGATGTACTTGCATAGCAAGTGATTTGATCTGAGATCGTGTGCTGGAACGAAAACAATTGCAGCGTGGAAGGTGTTTGTAAGCCATTTAAGAAACACACAAAAGCCGTTCGATTCACTTCAACATTTAAGTTTAATTTGTCAAGATATTTTCGTCGCTAAAATCTGCGACCTGTTCACTGACAAAAATCGTGCTGCATCTAGTTCTTGTTGTTATGTCATTATGTGCATTCAGAACAATAAAGCGCCTCGGTCAAAACGAGTGAAGATTCAACATCATAAGTTCATGTGCGTCTATGTTTACGGTACTTGTATAAACTCAGAGACGCAAATATAAACACCCACGCAGGTACACAAGTATGCATGCATAAAGTACAACATTTAGCCGCGCGAACAAAAATAATGCAGCACTTAATACGAGTGCAGAGTGAAATATTATGTATTATGATATTTATTCGACGCTTAGTCTGCGTTTCGCGGTTCCGGTTGTCGGGAGACTGAAGAAAACAATCAAGAAAGGCATAGATGTGAATCAAACAGAACCAGATTTGAATAAATGAAAGAATATGTTACTCTACTCTCTGTCATTTTCTCTCAATTTGTTTCTCTCTATATGCATGCACATACATACACACACCCACACACATACACACACATACACATACACAGAGGTACTTTTATTTCATTTCTCGACTTTTCCTGTCTTTCCCTATAGCCAATAGCCATCGTTAATTTATTTAAGTCTGCTTAGAGACACAGCCAACCACCAGTTGCACCTCATTTCAACATACTCGCCGTAATATACCTCCCCCTTCTTCCCTCTGGTTTATCTCTTATACCTCTATTCACTCATTACTGACTCACCCTCGTTCCCTTCGCCTTGCATTTTTTCTTGTTCTTTCATTGCCTTTCACTCCTCCCTCGGTAAGCCACATACATCCCCCCTCACCCCGCGACTTACTCCTTTTCTTTCTCATCTCTCATTCAACATTTAAATCTGACGCACTACTATGTGAAATGCTTTGCCAAATCTTCCTCCTGGTGAAGGAAACTGGTCTTATGGTAATATCTCTGTGCGACTATTTCCTCTTTGCATACATATGATTTTTGCACATACTATCTATGTATCTATTTATCTATCTATATATCCCTACTCTCCATATGTATATAAACCCTCCTTCCCTTCTTTCCTGAGCGTCAATAATACTTTAATTGTTCCACGTCCTGCGTTGCTGTGTTTTTTTCTCTTTTTTTCTGTGTTTTCTTGTTTGGATTAACTTTATATATATATATATATATATATATATACCGGAGTAAACACATAAATGTGGAACAAGGTGGAAAAAAGAGTACTCAAATACCAGTGGTAGAGTAACAGGCTTTATTTAAAGCAGCAGAAAATTCAACAAAACCTGTTACTCTGAGTTTCCCGTTGCAGTTCATCGGACAGTTTTTGCTAGAATAGAACCGATATGTCGGTTCTATTCTAGCAAAAACTGTCCGATGAACTGCAACGGGAAACTCAGAGTAACAGGTTTTGTTGAATTTTCTGCTGCTTTAAATAAAGTATATATATATATATGTATGTGACCTCGTGTGTACCGTTGGCGATTTTTTTCCTCTGTCTTCCCTTCTCTGGATCTTTCCTTCTCCTATGTTTCCGACGAAGAGCTCCGCTCGAAACTTTAAATCCTCCTTCTTTCCTTCTTTCCTGGGCGTCCAATAATACTATATTCGTTCCACGTCCTCGTGTTGTTGTGTTTTTTTGTGCTTTCTTGTTTGGATTAACTATATATGTATATATATATATATATATATATATATATATATATATATATATATATATATATATACATATACATATTTATATATATATATATTATATTTATATATATATTTATTTATATATATATTTATATACGTGTGTGTGTGTCTGCGCGTGTGTGTATGTATATGTGTATATGCATATATGTTTATTTATATACATCAAGCCTATTCCCGCTTGTCTCCATCACCATCACCTTTTCAGCTAACCTGGATTTCTCTTATAGCCACTCTTTAGTCCGTGGATCCAGTCCTAGATAAAGATTTCGGAGTTTCAGTTCAAATCATTTGGGCACTAGTACGTATTTTCTATACCGAGCATTTTCAGCTTTCAGCCTTTGGCTGTATATTATCATATATGCATGCATGTATGTATGTATGTATGTATGTATGTATGTATGTATGTATGTATGTATGTATGTGTGTATGTATGTATGCATGTATGTATGCATTTATGCATGTATGCATGTATGCATGTATGTATGTATGTGTGTATGTATATTTGCATATATGTATGTATGTATGTATAAATTTACGTATGTATGTATATATGTATATCTACATATACACATACAGCCATGGTAGTCCAATGCCTTTAGACGAACAAATCAACCCAGGACCTATTTTGTTGAACCGCTAAGTTGCGGGGATATAAACACACCAACATCGGTTGTCAAGCGATGGTAGGAGGCAAGAATATGGTGCCTGTCGACCACCTATATTTGAATTAAAGTTATATGCGTAGTACATGTATAGGTTTATATTCAATGGTGCTATACTTAGAAAAGTAATCAGAATATTTATAAGAGTCATAATTTACACATCTCAACCCTGTTTGATCTGGCAAGCTTAATATTTCAACCTACAATATTGGTTGAACAGTATAGTTTCCTATCAATTGTCTGAAAATATTTTTACGTCGCACAGAGATATAATAACGTTTTAAATTAAAATACAATGAAACTCAGACACAGTTTACTTAGCAATAGAGAGACACCCATTCTAAATCGTAACAAATGACGTCGACACACCACATAAATCTTACAAACCTGTTTTGTAATGCGGGTGCATAAATGGAAAACGCTATGGACTGAAAATATGAAATATGTTCAAATGAAAAGTAACTTCAGACTAATTAATGAGAGACGTTAGTACATTCAGGCACGAGTATATGTGAAATTCCATGCTACCTCGTTGTCGGATAAGTGTAGCGGTATTCAGTCGTTGCGGCGAGCTGGCAGAAACGTTAGCACGCCGGGTGAAATGCGTAGCCGTATTTCGTCTACCGTTACGTTCTGAGTTCAAATTCCGCCGAGGTTGACTTTGCCTTTCATCCTTTCGGGGTCGATTAAATAAGTACAAGTTGCGCACTGGGGTCAATATAATCGACTTTATCCGTTTGTCTGTCGTTGTTTGTGCTCTCTGTATTTAGCCGCTTGTGGGTAGTAAAGAAATAGGTATTCAGTCGTTGCTACAAACGAAAGATGGGTTGAAAGCCATAGACAGGTCAAAATTGCAGCAAAATTAGAACACGTGGTGCTTGCATTTTGGTCTATATTCCCGTATTGCTTCGCCACTGCGCATTTGTAGAGTGTTTTCACCAGAAACTGACTTGTTCTATTTTGAACAGTTCAGCACCATATTGGAACGGACAGTTATTTCAACTACCCATAACATCAATTGTTGAGATCTACAAAACTGGAACAGTGCGAGTGTTTATGATGCAGAAGGTGACCAAAGACGTAGGAATATTGGGAAATCCGCCCGGTCAAAGCTGCACGAAAATGGCGGGAAAATAAAGAAACTAATAACATCACTGGACCATCCGAATATTGCGGGAGTAATTAAAAGTGACTGGAAGGAGATTAGTGGCAATATTTAAACCATTAAAGCGAGAGAGACTGAGAAAAGGGAATTGTATTTGATTCAATGCTTGCATCATGGTCAGATGACCCAGGAAGAAGAACATGCTATTGAAAGGAAGGTGGGTTGAGATGAGATTTAGAGGTGGAGCACATCACGGTTGAGTTTCCTTCTTTAAGCTACCTATGATGTACTACCATCGCCATGCAATCTGTTCAAATGGAAAATAGTGAATGACGGCAAATGTAGATGAAGAAAAGTTGGCACACTACTCAACAGCATTGGGAAAGTATGGATGGAGTCACAATGAGGTTCTCAAAATATTCTATAGTGTTGTCAAGAAGCAGATGGAAGCAATCAATGGTGACAAGAAACTGTAGAAGGATGTCAGTAAACGGTTTATCGCATTTGTCCGTCAAGGTCAAGATGGCTACTCAAAACAGAACAAGAGTTAATGACGACAACTTGGACGGAGTGTGGTGGGTAGCAACAGGTCTTGTAAGGTGTGAATGCTTATTTCCAATGCCAACAAGGAAGAAACCGGATATGATAGTATGGTGTGAGGAGTCTAAGATAATACACCGTGTTGAATTAACTGTCCCGTTTTCCCTCTCTTTCTCGGTTTTAACTTATTTATTTTCGTGCTTCATGTTGTTTACTGTTAGTGATCTCCTGTATCCGTATATATATATATATATATATATATATATTATATATATATATATATATATATATATTGTATTAAATTAGAGACAAAACCACTATTAGGCAAATCATACAATGAAAAACTTAAGCCAATACATAAGATTATTTAATTTATATTATTTAAATATATAACAAAATTATATATATATATATATGTATATGTATGTATGTATGTATATATACATATGTGTATATGTATATATATATATATATATAATATATATATATACAGACATATATATATATATATATTGTTTATATGTATGTATGTATGTATGTATGTATGTATGTATGTATGTATGTATGTATGTATGTATGCATGTATCTGTTTGTGTGGGTGGGTGTATGTGTGGGTGCGCACGCATGTATGTAAATTGAGGGAATGACAGAGCGAGAGCTACTGAATTTTGTTACCAAGTCTTTAATATATATGTTATGACATGCCTTTCTTCTTCACGAGCTGCTAATGCATGTATATGGGCGCCTGTAAATATATATATATATACCGGTCCGACGAACGGCAACGTGAAACTCAGAGTAACATGTTATTTTCTGCTGCTTTAAATAAAGTATATATATATATATATATAATATATATATATATATATATATATATATATATATATATATATACAGCTACATCCATATATATATACACATTTGAATATCGCAATATATGGTATTTTATACACAGATATATGAACGTACAATTTTCCACACCCATTCA
>NC_043002.1:119812142-119822142 GCF_006345805.1 Octopus sinensis | reverse complement strand
AGAAGAATCTAAACCCGGTAAGAAGCCAAGGTCTGATTTGCCAAATAATGTTATTGAACAAATACGCCAAACAAATGACGCTGTTTTGACGTCACATGATGTACAGGGAGTCATCTGAAATATTGCAAACGGTTTTAAATCAGAAATTTCAGAATATGTCGAGTGTAGCTGAATAATTGTTAGTTAAAAGTTTTTAAAAAGTTTGATGATATTCATAATTTGTATTCACCATTAGGACTATAATAGTTATTGGACAACTATATCGAATAGAATTATTATCTGTTTTATTCTGAAGTATATTGATTGCTTTCTTCTTTAATTGCAATTATTTAACAATTCTTAAATGGGAATAGATGGCGCTACTTTAATGTATTTCCTTTTTCCTTTTGATTAAGAGCAACACTTAATATTTAGGCTAACAATAAAACAGTAAGTGAAATATAATAGTATAAACGAACAATTGAAACCATATCGCAGACCCAAGAGGAAGCTTATCTTTTCGGAATCGGTACTTGCAACACTTGCTATGCTAATTGAATAAATAAGCAAATAGCATTTAAATTTATTTAGTAATTAACAAAATTGAGTGTAAAAAAATAAAATAATTAATATTCCATTCTCTTAATGAAGAAGAAAAAACAAGAATAAACAAAAGAAACAGATTTTGTTCGTTTAAATTTTGCAAGCAAATACGAAAAACAAAAAATATGATTCCAATGAGAAAGTGTAAAATTATTATGAAAGAAGTGTATTAAATGAAAGATAATACCATCCAAATTAGCTTGAAATCTCCACAAATTTCACAACATGTAATTATCCTATAATTTCTAGTAATGATGACGTCAAATTTTAATTAAAATATTAAATGATATCTTACGATGTAATATTGATTTGGTTGAAATTAAAACGCGCGTGGGAAAATTGTTTAAAGGATCAAATGGCATAATTGCGTTAGCTCAATATTTAAGGAGAGGGTTTTTGCAGGTCGGGAGAAATGCGTAATAACCGATAAGGTCTTTTTTCTTACACTCTAAGTGACTTTCTATGAAGGATATAGATATAGTTAAGTTTTTGGAAATCTCTTGTAATACTGGTGTCTGTTTTATTCATGATAGCGAATCCAAGAATGCTAAGATTAAACACTGTGGCTATTGTCCAGCTAACGCAATCGCTCAACTGAGGAAAACATTTCGATGGACCCTAAAACAAAAGATGCATTAAATAAGGAAAACGTACGGATATTCTGCAATAAAAGAGGTCATCAGTCAAGTTAACGTTACCAAAAGATACGCTCGATATGATAAAGATTTAATCCAATATGACTGTTCACATACCCTATAACTATAACCAGCTCAATACAATTTACATAATGCCTTTATTACTGATATAATAGGAACCATAAAGCATATAGAGCAAATAATGTTACTGGAGTTCGATAAATCTAGTGAAGATCTGTTTCGGCAGAAGACATCTATTAATTAAGGAGAAAATGTGAGTTCTTTCCTGAAAGACTATATCTTATATCTAAACATCAAAACTTACCTTTACTTTTTACACTATTATTTGTATTGTATCAGCACATATCATCACTAGATTTAACAAACCCAATTATTTCTAGTTGCGTTATATAGGTTATTGCTCATATTTTGTATTATTACAATATTTTGTTTTATCTGCACAGTTGAAGTCCTTCCCAGACTGGCATGCATTCATAGAATATTTGCTTTCAAATGATATTCTACTCGTATATTTTCACACGTTATCGTCTCCAAATATCGTTCGATGTGAATCCAATCTAATCTTTACGATACAAACTACAGTTGCAGCTTCTGCTTCTTAAAACGAGAAAGCCTTAACTTCTTGTACGAAATATATTATTTGCTAATCATAGGGATCACAGGCTTTCGTTTTTGCAAAGGGTAACGAATGAAAAATAAAGACACCTCTATACACGCCGCAAGTGCCTTGAATGAAACCTTACCCAGAGAGCCTAATTGCATACTTTATTGATACGCTGAATTAATGTAAAAGCCCAATGATTTTCCCACTTCCAATGGACATTACCATTTCAGAATGCTGATTATTGTTCTCCAATAGGTAAAATTATGATATATATTGAACAACGGACCTCTGCCTCACGCCTAAGTTTTGACCACAATCTTCATGCTGTACATCTGCGCAATTATGGCGAATATGGGCTAAATAATTACCAAAAAAATTATTAAAAAATCATTTTGTAATACTCTTTACTCTTTTACTTGTTTCAGTCATTTCACTTTAGCAATGCTGGAGCACCGCCTTTAGTCGAGCAAATCGACCCCAGAACTTATTCTTTGTAAGCCTGGTACTTATTCTATCGATCTCTTTCGCCGAACTGCTAAGTTACGGGCTCGTAAACACACCAGCCTCGGTTGTCAAGCGATGTTGGGGGACGAACACAGACACACAAACATACACAAACAAACAAACACACACACACCACACACA
The DNA here is from genome assembly GCF_006345805.1 of Octopus sinensis. NCBI lineage: Eukaryota > Metazoa > Mollusca > Cephalopoda > Octopoda > Octopodidae > Octopus > Octopus sinensis. The sequence continues at coordinate 119,819,655 of NC_043002.1, read as the reverse complement.
CACACAGAGGCACACACACACACACACACACACACACACACACACACACACATACACACACATATATATATATATATATATACATATATACGACAGGCTTCTTTCAGTTTCCGTCTAGCAAATCCATTCACAAGGCTTTGGTCGGCCCGAGACTATAATAGAAGACACCTGCCCAAGGTGCCACGAGAATTCATTTAATAATTACATACAAGTTAGATTTAGCCCATTTGTGAGCATTTACCTGTAATTTTTATTGCATAATGGAATAAATACAAAGCGGTTGTTTACACAGGTAGCTACATGTTGTGTATTTCGTTTTATCTTTCGTAACAAGCTAAATTATGCACTGATGAAGACCAACGACTAGTTTAAGGATAAACTGCAGATATTAAAGAATAAATATCCGCAAAACAAGGATGACTGCACGCATTATTACTGTTATTAGCATCGATTTCCAATAAACTCTAATAGCAGATTTCCAAATTCTGTTTATCCGTTCTTTATCCTTTATTATCATTTTTTTTCTCCTCTCTGAACACCAATCGGTAATTTTCTATTGAATGAATTCTTACTTTATGTTCTGTTTAATGGCAGGTAAAACAGTTTAGCGATAAATCGGCAGTTATAAAATTATTATTGACGTTTACAGAGTACTTTGCGCACTAGATGTGATTCCTCAAATTCTCTACACTTTAAAAGATCACTATTTGGAGGCTGGAGTTATGTTATCGTTTAACCAACTATGTAAAAAAAGTTTTAAGATATTCAACCACTTGCCTCATATTAGGACTACTGAAAAGGAAATGCCAATGTTGTAGCAGTTATTGTTATTTGTATATATTTCAAAGTAAGGTGGTATTAAATATTATAAACTCTAATTTCAGAATCAGGACTACTGAAACAACTGGATAAAGATAGATATCATATCACTTGAAGGGAGTTATATCACAGGAGCAATCATAAGACTTCGGTTTCGATTTGAAATTATTTTTATTTTACCATCATGGTTATTTTCTGTCAGTTTTTTTTTTCTTTCTTTTTGTTAATCTTTCACCAGTAAGATCTTCAGCAGCCGGACAGCGTTTTGGGCACAAACGAGGCTCTTTTCTTAAGAGATTTGCTTCAAAATTACGCCGTTTCAGACATCGCCCTACAGTGTTGCACTTTCATGCATAATCTCAGATAATTTAATATACTGTATGAGAAATTTGATTAATGGTAACTATGTACATGTGTATGTGCGAGAGAAAGAGAAACAGAGAGAGAGAGAGTGTTGGTGCCTATATGTGTGTACGTGCTTGTCTGTGTGTGTGTATTTGTGTGTGTGTGTGTGTGTGTGTGGTGTGTGTGTGTGTGTGTGTGTGTGTGTGTGTGTGTGTGCTTGAGTTAATAATCTGCCAAAATTCGCCAAAACCAGTCATTTACAAAAGATCAGTTTTGGGACATTTGTTCTGAATCGAGGCGCATTAAAATTATTCTCGTCGTCTTAAATGCAGGGGAAAATATTTAGCATAACTTTCCTTCGTTCTGAAGGTGGATCTGTAAAAATTCAGCCTGACCTTAAGAGGATCCACCGTTACTCCGACGTATTTCTCTCTGTACCTCGTCCCGGTAGTGTTGGTCAATGTTACTTTTGCTTGGGGCGGCGAGCTAACAGAATAGTTGGCGCATCGGCTAAAACGCATAGCGGCATTTCGTCCGTCTTTACGCTCTGACTTCAAATGCCACAGCGGTCGGCTTTACATTTCAACCTTTCGAGCTCGATAAAATATGAAACACTTGAATACTGGGGTCGATGTAATCGACATACTCTCTCCCCTGAAATTGCTGCCCTTGTCGTGAAATTTGAATGCAATATTACTTTTGCTTGATACACCACAGCTTAGGTGTTGCATTGATCACTCACTGGGCACTTATTATAAGCTCTACATGAGTTTTCTGCATCTATCCTTGATTTAAGGGTACTAACTAAAATATTTTAAAACTAGGTGCTTAACTGAACGAGACACTTCTGTTATAACTATTGAATATTTTCCTATATCTATGATATTGCATAAAATATTTATCCATTAATTGGGACTTAAGGAAGGTCCTATTTCTGAAGGTTTTCCTATTAAGTGAGAAAAGAGTATAAAACAGATGACATTGTGGCGGGATCTTCTCTCTCTTGGGCAAATAATGCGGTCTTCAAGTTTACTATCTGTCAAGGCATCGTGATGTTATGCACATTTCGTCGTGTTATGATGGCAAAGCTAGCGAACAAACTGCAGAACAACAGTTTGTTTACAATAAGTATGTCTTTTTAAAGAACTATTACACACCGTCATCTACGTCTGGTATAAATCGGTCTTCATTTCGAGATTTTCGGATTAGAATCTCCAATTTAAAATGTTACTCCAATAATCATTGAAGCAGTAAGCACAGTGGTTTAGTCTTTTCGAACAGATCTGCTATCAAAGACATTCCAACTACAGTCAACCCATATGTCATTGCAGACTTTCTTTATTTAGGACTAAATAACACATGGTGGCCTTTCCATTTTTAAGACTGTCAAGTGTGATTTGAGAGAGAATTAGCTGTTAATTCTAGAAGGTCGATCGACCAAATAAAGATTACTTGGTTGGTTCGTTCAATAGGTGTTTCTTTTAAACAAATGTGTACTCGGCAAATATGCCACTTTATATACTTGTCTTTTAGAGAATATGTTACTTTTTAAACTTGTTATTTGCAATCACTTCATTATACTAACATTTAATTTTCCATGAAAAACTTTTCACAGGTTGCAAGACGTAATATTTTGTATCATATTTGTTTTCTTTTTGAAAACATCTAACTGAAAGTGTTTTGAAAACGTCAGCAACCTAATAATTGTATGATTCAATTTTTCTGTGATGTTATTTTCATCACATTATCTGTCAACAGGAATAATTAACAGAACAGTCGCCTGAACTGATATATCTGAGTATAATATCCATCTAAAAAAAAAAGAAAAACATTTGCACATCGTCACTTAGTCTAACAGAATTCAATTTACCCTATATACCTCTGACATTACTTTACATTATTTTGTAAATATATATATGACGCTTGTTTGTGTTTTTAAAATAAATGAAACTTTAGACAAGCCTCGAGTACTAAAGAGAGACAATTTACATGTATTTCGTGTGTAAGATAAAATTCAGAGCTGTCAATTTTAATTCAAGACAGGAAGTAGAACGAAGCGTCTGTTCTTAATACTTCCGGAAACTGTCATAATAATCAATAATAAAAACAAAATTTATAAAATTCTCTCCTGACTGCTACGTTTCTGCAAAGTATTCATTGACTAAATTGTTAATAATATTGTTCGATCTTTATGTATTTCTTTTTCGGTTCTTTACTTCTATTAATAATTCCATTTTAGTTTTATTCTTCATTCAATATTTATGTTTGTAAATTTCTCTATATATTTGATTTTGCCAACTGACTGAAACAGAATTAGAAAGCTTCATAGAAATCCATGCTCATGATCATTGCGTTTTACGGTTAACATTTTCGCCACTGTACACGGCACGCAGATAAGCTACTTAGTAAATAAATTGCATTTTAAAAGATTAAGAATGCGAAACGGAAATCTGATTGAAAGTGTATGTACTATACATTTTCTGTGTGTTAATAGTAACATCCTAATCAAGAGTATGGGAGTGTATGTATGCAAACTACACTTTTATATAATAGTGTACACGCATACACACACGTGCGCAAACTCACGGGAAGAAACTGTTTCAGTCGGTTGCCTAAATCAAATATATATAGAAATTTACAAACATGCGAATATACATATACTTGTAAACAGCATATGTGTCTAATTAAATGAATGGTAATATTCGAGTGTTTGTATAATCCCACGTATATTTGTTACATATGTAATAATAGAAATCTTTCATAACTCTATTTGATTAAATGTTTTTTAATCATTTTACATGTTATTTAACATATAAATCAAAATGTAATAATGAACGCATATTTTTATCTGACGCAGGAATAAAGTAACAAGTATATTAATAAAGAAGTTTAAATTAATTCAATATTAAGCACATGCCACCTCAAACATGGGGAAACGTTTACTTTATGAAAGAGGATATAAAAGAGAAAGAAAATTCGAATTTATGTTTCTTCCAAGAATATATTTGAGCATTTTCCTGTTTTTCTATTAAGAAACAGATGTTTCTGAAGCGATCTGCTCTCACGCCACATTTTCACAGGTAAAACTAAATATAGAAATAAGTGTATTGTAAGTTTGACTTTGCTTCTTTGTATGAAAAGATAAGGGTTTCTTTAAAACTGAAATAAAATAGTCTCCGAATGATCGGTGATATTTGGTATTAGCTTTTTTCCCCATAAATACATCGAAAAATATATCCGCGATTCATTTAGTGAGGCTGTATTTAAGTATATATTTGGGATTATGGACGACAAAGACAGCATTCAGTTCAGAGCATTTATTGATTTGGATTCAGAAGATGATTTATTCTGTAGCTACATAGAATTTTCCTGCTGTCGTTACGGCGACAAAACCATGAATGTGTCTACGCATGGATACATCGTTTTTAACAGTGCAACTTGGAGTGAATAAAGCAATAAACAATAACGTGTAACCGTGTAAATATTGGATTTGAAATACTTTAGCTGGAAAGAGGCGAAGTCTGTCCGTTAGACGCGAACCCAAATCTTCTGTAAGTTCGACTATTGTGCAAAAAGAAACCGTTCGAATTCCCCTTTGTTGTTGCCAGCGGGTAATCTATGTTGTTTAATTCATAAGAACTTAGAAACTTCAAGAGATAAGATGAATCGTTTTGAACGGTGGAATTCGAAGTAGAAAACTATAATTAATCTATATATATAAAAGTGAAGTTGTGTGAGTGTCTGTCTCCTACGATTTAGATTCCTAACTACTCCCACATTTTGCGATGCAGTTTAAACAAAACCGGGTATCTTATAGTCGTGATTCATATCGAGCCCTTCTGGGTATTAGCGCGCGTCTACGATGAGTCTAAGATTTTAAAAATAATTTACCATAATTTTTTTCCATTTTAAAGCATATTTTTTAAATAAAGGGAAGTAACTCTTTAAAATGTCTACGATGAGTCAACGATTTAAAAAAAAATTACCATAATTTCTTTTCCATTTTTAATGCATTTTTTGCTGTTTTTTTGGCTATAACTCTCTAAAAATGCTTTATAGTTATTTCCCTTACAAACCCGAGCAACGCCGGGCGATACTGCTAGTACTGTATAAATATTGGGTTAAAAAATTCCTTAGACGGAAGCAGATCTCACATCCATTCTCTGGTGTCTAGGAATCTGTCTGTCTCTTCCTTAATTTCATACCAATTTAAGAGAATTTTGGTTTCTTCAAATTATCACTTTTTTTCGTGTGAAATTTGTTGCAATTATCACAGAGCACTTACTTACACATCTTCCAAAAGGAAAATAATTTCAATGTATCAGGAATTGATCGTATTTCGTTGTATTTGATATACCTTTATGCTGTGGAGGCGCAATGGCCCAGTGATTAGGGCAGCGGACTCGCGGTTGTAGGATCGCGGTTTCGATTCCCAGACCGGGCGTTGTGAGTGTTTATTGAGCGAAAACACCTAAAAGCTCCACGAGGCTCCGGCAGGGGATAGTGGTGATCCCTGCTGTACTCTTTCACCACAACTTTCTCTCACTCTTACTTCCTGTTTCTGTTGTACCTGTATTTCAAAGGGCCGGCCTTGTCACTCTCTGTGTCACGCTGAATATCCCCGAGAACTACGTTAAGGGTGCACGTGTCTGTGGAGTGCTCAGCCACTTACACGTTTATTCCACGAGCAGGTTGTTCCGTTGATCGGATCAACCGGAACCCTCGTCGTCGGAACCGACAGAGTGCTTCCATACCTTTATGCGTCACTGTTGTCTGTACCCATGCCACAGGCTTTTCTGAATCACTTCTCTTAATTAATTTTCGTTTAACTTCAGTAAATTATGTTAGGACTGCAATGATTTCTACGTTTTCGGAAAGTGTCTCGGTATCTCACTTGCTGGGGTTAATATGGGACGACTCCTATGATGTGAACATTTATTAAGGAGAGACACCTACCAATACTGCTCTGTTTTCTCAAAAAAAGCCAAGAGTAGGAGTGGCTGTGTGGTAAGTAGCTTGCTTACCAACCACATGGTCCCGGGTTCAGTCCCACTGCGTGGCACCTAGGGCAAGTGTCTTCTGCTATAGCCTCGGGCCGACCAAAGCCTTGTGAGTGGATTTGGTAGACGGAAACTGAAAGAAGCCTGTCGTATATATATGTATATATATATATATGCGTGTGTGCTTGTGTGTCTGTGTTTGTTCCCCCAACATCGCTTGACAACTGATGCTGGTGTGTTTACGTCCCCGTAACCTAGCGGTTCGGCAAAAGAGACCGATAGAATAAGTACTAGGCTTCCAAAGAATAGGTCCTAAAAAGGCGGTGCTCCAGCATGGCCGCAGTTAAATGACTGAAACAAGTAAAAGAGTCAAAGAGAGAGAGTTGTTTTTGACTGGCATACAATTTTTGGAGATGATTGCCCGGCTCAAAAGAAAGATAATTTCAAGAACGCAATAAAACAAAGATTAGTCACTTATCAGACTGGATATACCTCTGTTCACCTTTATATGTATAAAGATATATATGTGCGTGAGTGCATGGGGAGAGAGAGAGAGGTGGGGGAGAGAGAGAGAGAAAGTGAGAGAGAGAGAAAGTGAGAGAGAGGGAAAGTGAGAGAGAGGGAAAGTGAGAGAGAGGGAAAGTGAGAGAGAGAGAGAAAGTGAGAGAGAGAGAAAGTGAGAGAGAGAGAGAAACATAGAGGCAGAACGAGACGAAGAGACAGACAGAGACAAATTTGAAAAAGAGATCGAGAAGAAATAGCCGTAGCATTTATTGTCAGCTTGTTTTTCTTAGTTGAACTCCTACCGAGATCAAAATCGCCTTCCATCCTTCTGGGTTCGATAAATAAATTGTAGACCTAATCAATATCAATGTTTCATATCAAAACCTCAGTTTGTGTCCCTTTCAACAGAGTTTGCTCTACTGCAAACATCCAACCCAGTTCGCCGATTAGAAGATCTGTTCCTCCCTTTTTGCTTATTACTTATCTTGAACGCGTGGAGGCGCAATGGCCCAGTGGTTAGGGCAGCGGACTCGCGGTCATAGGATCGCGGTTTCGATTCCCAGACCGGGCGTTGTGAGTGTTTATTGAGAGAAAACACCTAAAGCTCCACGAGGCTCCGGCAGGGGATGTTGGTGATCCCTGCTGCACTCTTTCACCACAACCTTCTCTCACTCTTACTTCCTGTTTCTGTTGTACCTGTATTTCAAAGGGCCGGCCTTGTCACTCTCTGTGTCACGCTGAATATCCCCGAGAACTACGTTAAGGGTACACGTGTCTGTGGAGTGCTCAGCCACTTACACGCTAATTTCACGAGCAGACTGTTCCGTTGATTCGAATCAACCGGA
>NC_043002.1:119787142-119809642 GCF_006345805.1 Octopus sinensis | reverse complement strand
TCATTATTTACATTTGACATATATTTGTCCTCATCTTGTTTGTTGTTAACCTGGGTTCTCATTCCTAAGGTATTTTTGGATGGGCGATTAGCTCAGCGGTTATAACATAATATGTTATAAGATAAGGAGCAGAAATAAGATAATTAAGGCAAATACAGGCGTACAAATGCTACGGAATTAATGTGTTAATCATAGAAAACACACATCAATAACAGAAAGGTTACGGAAGTAATATTAAGTACGAATTATATTAAACTTAAAAGGGAGGTAAATGCATCGGATGAATTAGAAATCAATTATCTTACACATTCCAATAATAAGTTTCCAATCTGAATTGGGAGCTAAGTGAATTTGTCAGGGGAATAATTACTGTGTCTAGAATACGGCGCCCATTGGCTGACACAGAAACATTGTATTGGAGGTCTTCAGCAACCAGGAAGCTGTAGGAGGAAGGAGGGAACGAAAAGTGAGTGCTATCTGGAATCCGCTATCCAGTTCATTAAGTAATGAGTTCAAATCCAGCTAAGATCAACTTATCCTTTCGTCCTTACATGGTCGATAAAATTCCTACTCTCGCTTTCTTCCTCCACTCTCTTCTTTCAATCTCTCTCTCTCTTCTTCCTCTCCTTCCCTTCTTCTCTCTTCTTCCTCTCTCTCTTCTTCCATTCTCTCTCTCCTTCTCTCTCTCTCTTCTTCCATTCTCTCTCTCCTTCTCTCTCTCTCTTCTTCCATTCTCTCTCTCCTTCTCTCTCTCTCTTCTTCCATTCTCTCTCTCCTTCTCTCTCGCTCTTCTTCCATTCTCTCTCTCCTTCTCTCTCTCTCTTCTATTCCACTCGCTATTATTGTAACCTTTGAGAATACCCATTTCTTTATTACCCACAAGGGGCTAAACACAGAGGGGACAAACAAGGACAGACATAGGTATTAAGTCGATTACATCGACCCCAGTGCGTAACTGGTACTTAATTTATCGACCCCGAAAGGATGAAAGGCAAAGTCGACCTCGGCGGAATTTGAACTCACAACGTAACGCAGACGAAATACCGCTAAGCATTTCGCCCGGCGTGCTAACGTTTCTGCCAGCTCGCCGCCTTAAAGAATACATTTGTGAATACCAGCTGGTCCCAAACCGTGATTTTTTCATAAAACTCGCTTGCTATAGAAACCATTCAAAGAAAGTTTTATAGCCCAGGAGGGAGACACGGTGGGTGGGATTGGTTCTATATGCAGCAATGGCATTGACAGAGAATTATAGCAATATATATAAAGCTGTAAATAATGTTCTATTCGCACTGGCCTGAGACTTTTGATGGGAAGAAGCTAGTCAATGACAGCGACCCCAGAGCTCAAATGTTACTTATTTCATTGACCTCTAAGGAAGAAAGGCAAAGTCGACCTCAGCGGAATTTGGACTCAGAACGTGAAAACACAATGCATTTTCTCCGGCGTGTTAACCAAACTGCCAGCTGACCGCCTTATAGCTTCTAAATAATAAGTGGGAAGTAATGCTATTTGCTACAAAACAAGAAACGAACGTCTGCTTTCTGCGAGCAAATATAAAACAGAATCCGAGTCAAATCCGCTACATGGACGATACGAAACCTACTCAAGATATTTCAGGAAAAACAATCAAGATATAAATTGAAAATGTTCTGGTAAGACGTGAGTACAGAAAGTCCTTAACATGTCAGTAAAAAAAAAAAAAGAAAGAAAGAAGAAAAAAAGCAGTAATCGATAATGATTATTGCCGAACTGGCTGAGAAGAGCAGCTGTCAAAGTTGAGTCGGAAGATTTCCTGACGACGGCACAAAACCAAAGATTTCTTGCTAGAACTCAAGAAACAATTTATAACAAGACAGAATATAAGATTCAACTTAATGGAGAAATGTTTATGCCTATATATTTACAAATATATGTTGCATACATTAATGGAAAAGAAATTTTGAAAATACAAAATTATGGGAAATACACAACGAATACCTAATCTAAGATCAACATCAAAACATACGTTGTGCATTTTAAAATGATTTAGTTTAGCATAAATTGAAAAGAGGGTCACAAAATTATACTAGCTCCTTACAAATATTAACTCTAAATGTTTAACATATACTCTTTTACTCTTTTACTTGTTTCAGTCATTTGACTGCGGCCATGCTGGAGCACCGCCTTTAGTCGAGCAAATCGACCCCGGGACTTATTCTTTGTAAGCCCAGTACTTATTCTATCGGTCTCTTTTTTGCCGAACCGCTAAATGACGGGGACGTAAGCATACCAGATCGGTTGTCAAGCAATGCTAGGGAGGACAAACACAGACACACACACACACACACATACACACACACATATATATATAAATATACATATATGCGACAGGCTTCTTTCAGTTTCCGTCTACCAAATCCACTCACAAGGCATTGGTCGGCCCGGGGCTATAGCAGAAGACACTCGCCCAAGATGCCACGCAGTGGGACTGAACCTGGAACTATGTGGTTGGTTAGCAAGCTACTTACCACACAGCCACTCCTGCGCCTATATATATATTTTCGAAAGCCTGTTTTGTAATTTGACTTGTTACGTTAATAGAGGTAATGTAAGACAAAAATCTTTAATTAAACATAATAACCTGCACCCTGTAGTCTAAGAACATATAAAGAAACATATATGTTTTAAGATTAGAGTATGTAAGGAATAAGAATGCAGAAGCCATTTAGATTTTCTAGGAAAATTTCCTGGAATTGATGTCTGGAAAACAGAGCAAAGCGATCCTTTTAGGCACATCTCCCAGGTATTGAGGGGAAATAGGCAAAGGATTACAAACAAGGGCGTGCTTCAGGGTGCAGAGTATTATAACACATCTGATGGAGAGGTATAGCCGATTGGAGTGACCTAATTATACAACTGCTATTAATTATTGACCCTGGAAAAATGAAACTCAAAGCCAAAGCGTTGGGATTTGACATAAGACACATAATCATTATACAAGAATTTACCACAACAATCTATAAACTAATTCGGGAGTGCTAAGACATACGATTGAACTGCTAGAAATAGCAACCGAATTCTATCAAATCTCATTTTACTATTCTAAAATAAGCTTATAGGTGTAAGAAAATATATTCTCATCAATAGGTCTGGAGTTAAAGCACCTGGAAGTCATAGACAAGGGAGATAACTTGCATCTGGTCCCATTCAGGAGCGATACACAGCGATGTTTCGTCACTTTTGTGACTTGTCAGTACCGCGTAAAGCAAGATATACAATATATATATAAAATATATACAATGTAAGCATATACAGTAAAATTGCTATATACGCTTACATCGGGCCTCATTTTGGGTCCGCAGTATTGGCATGTCATAAAAAGGACGAAATATCGATGCTTAACGCTCCCGAATGGACAGTAATCTCCCTTGTCTATGATTTTCAGGTATTTGATGAGAATATATGTTGTTGCACCTGTAAGCATAGCCTACCCACGAACTAGCAAAACATACGTTGAGTATGTGTGTTCGATAGTGTTTATATACCAAGGCGGCGAGCTGGCAGAAACGTTAGCACGCCGGGCGAAATGCTAAGCGGTATTTCGTCTGCGTTACGTCGTGAGTTCAAATTCCGCCGAGGTCGACTTTGCCTTTCATCCTTTCGGAGTCGATAAATTAAGTACCAGTTACGCACTGAGGTCGATGTAATCGACTTAATACCTATGCATGTCCTTGTTTGTCCCCTCTGTGTTTAGACTCTTGTGGGTAATAAAGAAATAGGTATTTCGTCTGTCTTTACATTCTGTGTTCAAATTCCAACAAGGTCCACTTTGCCTTTCATCCTTTCGGGGTCGATAAATTAAGTATCAGTTACGCACTGGGGTCGATCTAATCGACTGCACCACCTCCCTCAAAATTTCAGGATTTGTGCCTAGAGTAGACAAGGATATTGTTTATATGCTTGAAGCTCCTTCTAATTCATAATTGATATATGTATGTGTGTGTGTGGAGGATGTGTAGGTGTGGGGGTGCGCTGATCAGCGAGAAAGGGTAAAAGATGGGAAGGAATTAAAGGTAAATGAAAATATGAGCTGCAAAACCAAAAATCTGATATACTGTATCACATGCTCACGATTCGATGAAAACTATGCTGGAGAATCAAAAGCAAAATTAACCAACTGTGTAAATGTGCATAGACACCAAATGAAACATCTCTCACTTATAAGCATACCATGCAGCGATCAGGTAGATACGTGTGAACAATGAACATTCACAATTTTTTTCCTTTCATAAGATAAATGAAGAAAGCGACCTACTTCGAAAGGCAAAAGAAGAATATTTCATATGGTCTCTGAATGCGAAACTAAACCGGAAATAATGGAGTCCTTTACATAAACAACTTCCGATATATACAGTTATAACACGTGCTTGATAACGTTGAGAACTGAAAGCGCTTACACATTTATTAAAGCCTACACACAATTCCTGAAATTTCTTCCTAGAGGTTAGTAACATTCTATAGATAGATAGATAGATAGATAGATAGATAGATAGATAGATAGATAGATAGATAGATAGATAGGTAGGTAGGTAGGTATAGGTAGGTAGGTAGGTAGGTAGGTAGGTAGGGAACCAGACAAAGAGACAGACAGATAAATAGATAGATAGATAGATAGATAGATAGTTTGGTAGGTAGGTAGGTAGGTAGGTAGGTAGGTACGTAGGTAGGTAGATAGGTATGTAGGTAGGTAAGTAGGTAGGTAGGTAGGTAGGTAGGTAGGTAAGTAGGTAGGTAGGCAGGCAAGCAGGGAATAGAGAGACAGACAGATAGATAGATAGATTTATTGGCCACACAGGGCTGCACACAGATGGGACAAGTTACAAGGTAGAGCTTTTCTTTTGGGGGATGAAAAAAACAAAGAAACAAAAAACAAAAGAAACAAAAAAAAGGTGGCGTAGGTTTTCGAGCAAAAGGGATCGTAAAAGGGAAAAAAGAACAAAAAATAAAATAAAAAAATAAAAAAAGGAAAAGGAACAAAAGAAAAGAGAAATGAAAAAAAAGAAGAAAAAAGGGGAAGAGGAAAAAAAACGATCAATAGGGATCGTGTATCACAGTGTTATGATGTATGGTGTAAAGGGGAAGCAAGTAAGGTTTATCCGTGGGAAGAAAAGCCTACGAAAAAGACCACGGTAACCTTGGTCAATATTGTTATATGTTACCACATTTGTTTGCAAGTGGGTAACCCTCTGTTTTCAATTTCTGGGTTCATAAGATTATGCTCAAGGTGGCTTCGTCATTCATACGTGCCATCCTTGCTACATTCACCCATCTTTTTTTAAAACATTCGCTACACAAAACTTGCCTCTCTACTCTCACTTTCCTTTTCAAGTGGTACTTGAAGAAGTTGATGAGAGATTGACCAGAGATGAAAGTGTTTGTCTCCAATCCTTTCAGACGCGTCCACCAGATACATTCTTTCGCCATAGCCACAAGGATGATGAAAATAGCTCTTCCTTCCCGTTTGAAGGAAGGAGGCGTGACAATATTGACGATAGACTCAGCTGATAAACCGACTCGTCCCACACGTGACAGCAGTTGTTCGACATAAGCCCACAGGACGGAAATTGTTGGACACTGCACGAGTGCGTGCAGAACGGTTTCGTGGCTCTGACCGCATCTCGGGCAGGTCGGCCCCGTGTTTCTCGAGCTGTGTCTGTAGAGCTTATCCCGAACGGGTAGCGCTTCTCGGTAGCACTGCCAGGCCATGGATCTCTGGAAGTTGTCCATGGGTCCTGGCCCAAAAGTCGTCTCGAAGATAGACAGACAGACAGATAGATAGATAGATAGATAGATATATAGATAGATAGATAGATAGATAGATAGATAGATAGATAGATAGATAGATAGATAGATAGATAGATAGATAGATAGATAGATAGATAGATAGATATAACGCGTAAACAGAGCCTGAAAAATTACTTGGAGATACATTGAATATATACCATAATGGAGAAAGCTGCTACTTAATTAGGTGTATAACAATTACTAAAACAACTAAAAGTAAGCAATTATTAAATGGTTGATCGTCTGGAAATATTTTTATAAATTCATGTTCTAAGAAATTTCCTATAATTTTGACTTCTCAAGTTTAGTGAATTTTTAAACTTCAATTTCTCGCAAATTTAAATATTCATTGCATTCACTGCGGAGTATTCCACTTTGATTTGCAGTCTCTCACTTTCTCTTTTAAGGTTTCTCTTTTAAAAGTATATTATTAAAATGAATTATCATTTACATAACTCTTTCTTTGAATCAACAATAACTTCAGCGTGGAAGATGTTTGTATTTCAAAAACACACAAAAACAGTTTCTCTTCAACATTTAAAATTAATTTGTGTCAAAATATTTTCGTCCCTTTGAAACCGCGACCTGTTCACTGACAAAACTTCACGAAAGTGATGCAGCACGAAGTTTTGTCAGTGAACAGATCGCAGTTTCAAAGCGACGAAAATATTTTTATTATTTTATTATTATCAATATAATATTTAAATACTGAAATGTATGGTTAATATTATTAATGTTTAGCAAATGAAATTTAAATGTTGAAGAGAAACTAACTGTTTTTATATGTTCTTGAATGACTTGCAAACATCATCCATGCTGCAATTGTTTTTGTTTCAGCACACGATCTCAGATCAAGTTACTTGCTATGCAAGTACATCTCCGTAATCTTTTTAAATCACAGAGGATAGATAAATGCCAGCAATGACCTCCTCAGGTTTTCAAACATTTTAATTTCTAAACAGAATCAATCGGGGCTTGCAAAAGCTCATAATTTCTCAAAATTTCTTTTTTATGGTATATAAATGTATTTATGGGGGGGGGGGTGAAAAACATCAATACATGCGAGAGTGATAAAGAAACGAGGAGGGTGGCCTTCGGATGTGCTAGAAACAACAGCCAAACCGCCCTTAAATCACTCACTTTTTCTTCTGAAAATATTAACAATTTCTATTTACCGAAAATACTGTTCCCATGGCTTGCAAACATCATCAGCAGACAAAAATTGGCCAAAATAGGTCTGGAGTGGGATGATGAGGGAAGGAGGGTTGTAAAAAATGAGTTTTAAAAACTATTTTCATATAAAGTTGCACCCCCACCAACCCCATCATTTCGAAGCCTGTGGTTTTATAAAAATGGGGAAAATCCACGAAAATTTCTCCCCACAAATTTCTTTATAATCGTAATCTATGCCTATTGAAAGGGATTTGTATAAATTTTCATTAAAAGTCACCCAATTTTCTGAAATTTATGAGTGAGAAATGTCAGATCGTGTGAATTTTCAAAAACTCCTTTCCCCACCGCCTCGGAAAGATTATTTCCCATAAATCCCTATATTCACTGAAGCTAAAACGTCTAAGCAGTATATATTTCCATTTCATGTTTATTTCATTCATTGTTGCAATGTTCTCTCTCCCTCCCCACTCTCTCTCTCTCACGCACACACTGCAAAGCTTACAGCTGGGCTGCTGATTTGAAATCTCTATGCTGCTTTGCGAGGAAGATAAAACTTGACAAGTTGTTTCTTCTTCTGTTGTTGGACTACCATGATGCTTGTTTAAAACAGAGAGATTATGACTGATAAAATAATGAAAGCAATATTTACTAAGCAAGTGAGCACTATTGTACAAAGAAATAATTAGACGTAAAATATACAAGTTATTAGAATTGGGAATCAAATGTGAAAATATTATCAAGGGGCTAGCAGAAAACCGCCTGGAGGGCGATCTTTCTACTAGTTTTATAAACAAACCTAGTTAGGGTATTATAAATGCATGTAACTATTTGTAGCTCTCTCGGTTATGTATTCAGTTGTTATACACACACACACATGCATACGTACATGCATATATACATACATGTATATGTACGAAGGGTAGTCAAAAATTATCCGCACTTTTGCCATAACATATCTTTTTTCTTGTCACACTGCCGTCTCCACATGCGTACTTATAGTTGGTACTTATGTGTTCACTTTCTCGTAGTTTATGGCGCCGTTTTTCTTTGTGGCTTTACAGTGTAAGCATGGCCGCCCCACTAGCAATATACACCAAAGAAGAACAAAGAACAGTAATCTGATTTCTCTAGTTGGAAGGTGTGTTAGATGCTGAAATTCACCGGTGGCTTTTAGCATAATACGGCAACTGTGCACTGCCGCGAAGAAGTGTATATGAGTGGATCGAGAAATTTTAAAGTGGTCAGACAAGCAAGACGCCCACCACCAATGAGAAGATTCAGCAAGCTCGATCACAAGAGCAAACGTTTTGAGGTCTTCCGTTTACTCGATCGCTACAAGAATAAGGGCGAGGAATTTTTGAGCGGAATAGTCACAAAAGATGAAAAGTCGGTCCATTATTTTGAGACAGAGTATGGAGTAGAAACATTCTGAATCGCCAACGACGAAGAAATTCAAGACTCAGTCTTCTGCGGGTAAGGTGATATTAACCCTTTTTTTTGGACCCAAAAGAGCCTATACTGGAAGACTACCTGGAAAAGGGGTGTACGATCAATAGTGCAAGATACAGTGCTTTGCTGGCCAACAAAATGAAGCCAGCAATTCGCACCAAGCACCAAAGCCTATTGTCGAAGAAGGTTTTGTTGTTGCATGACAATGCATGCTCATACACAGCTACACAGTGTGTGTGTGTGTGTGTGTGTGTGTGTGTATGCTTGTATGTATATATGCAAGACTGGTGGGATCATTATTTGTATGGACTTAAAGACTGGTCGCTATTTAGTATATAATATAGTTCTTGAAGGTTTACTATTAATACCGATACAGATGTACTTAGATTTATGTGTTTCTTCTTGTAGTTTAATTTTAAAGTTAGTCCTGTCTATATTTACATTGAATACTGCTGTACATAGTGTAAATGTGTTTAAAACTTGTTTCTATCTTTTTTTTTTGTATGTTTGTCCCCAAACAACACTTCTTTCAGTGCTGTTGCCACTGCCGCATTGGAAGATACTACCCTGGTGTCGAAACCATAATGATATCAGTGGGGCAGCTGATGATGGAGGTATATTGGATTGTTGGTATGAGTGTTTTTTGTATAAGTGGAATAGTGCTATAACACATCCTTTTGATAAATATATATATAGCATTATTAAATCTCTGAACGAGATGTAAAGTATAACAGCCATCTCAATATGGCTAACCACAAAGGGTGGGTGTTACTGTAGCTTTTGGCCCACTGGCTTTAGGCACACTATCTGTGCCCTTATGGTATTTGCAAAGGGAGGCCATCCATTTCTCGTAAGCCTAAGTGATACGCACGGACTGCAGTTTCGAGGTTGTTGCCTCTTGTCAATGGGCGGTAATCACCGGATCACGATGAAATACCTTAAGGGCACAGATAGTGTGCCTAAAGCCAGCTGGAGACGATGATCTCCTGGGGCTCAAAGCTACAGTAACACCCACCCTTTGTGGTTAGCCATATTGAGATGGTTAGAATACTTTACATTATCGAGCGATTACTGTTTACATCTCGTTCAGAGATTTAATAATGCTTGCAGACAGTTTTTCGAAATCAGTGACGGAACTTACTAGAAAAACACATATATATTTGCATACAGGCTTTCCCTTTCATCGTGATCTGGTGATTACCGCCCGTTGACAAGAGGCAACAACCTCAAAACTGCAGTCCGTACTTATCACTTAGGCTTACGAGAAAGGGATGGCCTCTCTTTGCAAATACCATAAGGGCACAGATAGTGTGCCTAAAGCCAGCTGGAGACGATGATCTCCTGGGGCCAAAAGCTACAGTAACACCCACCCTTTGTGGTTAGCCATATTGATATAGCTATTATACTTTACATTATATATATATATATATATATATATATATATATATATATATATATATATATATAAATATTTAGTTTTTGGAATTGAGCCTCGAAGCACACATAAAATTATAAATAATAGTATATAAACACTGGTTGAAAAACACATTTAATAGAAAAATTTGGAATTTCCTCCTATATGTATGTTTACTTATAGGTGCGTGTGTTTTGCGTATGTATGTGTTTCTGTCTGTCTATCTGTCTGTCTATATGTCTGTCTGTCTATCTATCTATCTATCAATCTATCTATCTATATACATATATATGTGTGTGTGTGTGAGTATGTATGTACATGTATATGTGTGTGTATGTATGTATGTATATATATATATATATATATATATATATATATATATATATAGATATATATATATATATATATATATATATATATAATATATATATATATATATATATATATATTTATAAATATATATATGTATATATATATTTATATATGTGTGTGTGTGTAATAGTCGTGTGTATTTGTGTATTCTCAAAGATAATGCCGCTTTTCAAATAGAGGACATACCGCTTGAAGCACCATATAAATTGTGATGTAGCATACATTTGAATTAAAAGAATATAGAAATACGATTGGCAAGAGATGTGTTTAGATATATTGTTAGACCAATCAGATAATAAATTTTGATGAGTAAGATATTTCAATCGAGAATTTTTAAACAGAAGAGGAACGAAATATTTAAAATTATGCTGTTGCGTTCCATTTGAAGTATATCTGAAAACTACTGTGTCCTATTTTTTAAAACAAATCTGAAATGTGTACTTCCCAGAAATTGTTCTTAATAATAAAATATTCTAGTCAGTAAGAAAATCTTTTTTCCCGATCGAAGCAGCGTACGAACCAAAAAGTAGTTTCTTAGTGTTTGTATGACACTATATCTTTATATATAAAAGTGAGGTTGTGTGCTGTCTGTCTCCTACGATTTAGATTCCTAACTACTCCCACATTTTGCGGTGCAGTTTAACCAAAACCGGGTATCTTATAGTCGTGATTCATATGGAGCTCTTCTGGGTATTAGCACGCGTCTACGATGAGTCTACGATTAAAAAAAAAATCACCATCAATTTTTCCCATTTTTAATGCATTTTT
Organism: Octopus sinensis; assembly: GCF_006345805.1. Lineage (NCBI taxonomy): Eukaryota > Metazoa > Mollusca > Cephalopoda > Octopoda > Octopodidae > Octopus > Octopus sinensis. The sequence continues at coordinate 119,798,640 of NC_043002.1, read as the reverse complement.
GGCATATATAAGGGAAGTAACTCTCTAAAAATTTATTATTAAATCTCAGAACGTAAAAAGCTACAGTAACAGCCGCCCCCCCCCCCTTTTGTGGTTAGCCATATTGAGATGGCTATTATACTTTACATCTCTAAAAATGCTCATATAGTTATTTCCCTTACAAACCCGAGCAACGCCGGGCGATACTGCTAGTTTTCTATATATGACAAGAGTAGTTAAACTGCGGCCATGCCTACCGAACGAGTACCCACCACCGAGGAGAAACAACACAGATCAAAACCACGTGGTCTGGTGATCTCGCAGCTAGGGTGGCAGCAGTTATTTCCCGCTTGCAATAAACATCGAGTGTGAGAAGCGCACTGAATAAATCTTCCTGGGGTTAAATTGGCAGTATCGTTGTCTCTTAGAGGACAGCCACATTAAAGTGGCCAAGGACAATACTTTTATAAACATTCTTTTTCTTATTAAATGGGTTTTTGAGTTCATACGTTAACATGAAATTTGAAACCTGCTATATCAAGCTTGATTCTCTCTATATTTGTATATTATAAAGAATGCAATATTATCGTTTAACTCACAGAGGTACACATACATACTGGGTTCAGCCCCAAACCTTTACATTCACTCTTATTGAACAGCAAAAACATTGTGCAGTTAAAAAACAGACATTATGCAGTTGTTTAAAATCCTCATAATAACGAAACAACAAATGTTGATATATTAGCTACAAGTAGATACCATTACCACCGACCACTAATACCGGTGTAAACTAAGGAACGTTATTCCACTTCACCCTGTATGTTTGAGTATGTGCGCATGTGTGTGTGTATGTATGTATGTGTGTGTGTGTGAGAGAGAGAGAGAGAGTGTGTGTGTGTGTGTGTAAAACCATTTGAAATATTTCACTGTTTATTCAAAGATATGTTCAGGTAACATGAAACTGTCGATAAAATTTGGATAAAGTTATGTAAATCCCCTACACACCTTACTTAAAATGCATAAGTTCTTCAGCAAAGGGGTTTCTATTTGACCGTTATATTAGGATTACCATACATAAACACATTCATACATACATGCATGCATTCATACATACACACACACACGCACACACTTATCAGTGTGTGTGTACATTACTTACCTTATAGATTGTTAGCAGAATCGTTGTCGCGCGGCACAAGTATTATTCTTGAACTTAGTCTTTGGAGTTCTCCTTTCTAATTTTTTCTTGGTTTCTTCAAACTTCAGTTTGTAATGTTTTGGCTTTATGGATATTCAGTTTATGTGACTCCATAATCACATTTGTACTGCTATAAGCCTCCCAGCGTTGACCGGTCAAAACATCCGGCTATATAGGTAAAGTTTACCTTCTTGAGACATGCCGGCTCATAAGGCCCGGTTTCCTGGTTTCCAATGGATAAATTCCCTACCTCTACGGAACGCCTGTCCGTCGTAGGATTGCTCATTTTTTCCAGCTTCATTGCCAGAGAAATAAAGTGTTTTGAGTCGCCCGGTCGAGGAATCGAAACTACATCTGAAGATCATGAGTCCAACACTCTAACCACTAAGCTGCGTGCCTCTACTCACCGACAAACGAGCTCAGGTTAAAGTATGGAACCTTTTTCCTAAAGCTGTTTCGTCAGGAATCCTTATCATGATCGTAGTTTTCACAAACACATAAACTATATTGGCAGTTTTATGAACAATCTTGCGTAGATATATTTCTTACACGAACAGAAACACTTATCGAATGTTTAATTTGATGTTAGCATTGGGATATTTTGTACATCCATGCTCGAGAAATATTTTCTTCAATGTAGATTTTTATCAAATTTATTATTCCGCAAGATGTATTTTCCAATTTCAATTATAAAATGTATTTGAAAGGTTATAATTCAATAAATAGTATATAAGCAAATAATATTTACTTTCATTTTGGCAGATTGATGTTTTATTTATGATATTTTTTAATCAAATTTACATTACAACAAGAAATGGAGTTCAGAAGTTTCCGTTATTCTTGTAAGTGTTCTATTATCACACACTGGCTTCTGTGTTAAAACAATAGTTTACATATCTGAAAACTCTTTCACTTTCAACTGATGAAGTTCCATATTGAATTCCATGAGCATTATCCTAACAGAAAATTTGACTGTTTCTGGACTTGGAAGTAAAAGTTATGGAGTCAGGGGTTATCAGAAGAGAATGCACACGATTTTCGCGTTGATATACTTTATATGCAAGCCGAAGAGTGATTTGAGCTGAGTGATTTGGTTATTTCCATTAACTGGTAAAATGTTTACTAAGATATTACTAAGTTGGGTGCTTTGTAGAATTTATTCACAACTCTATGGCATATATACATCTCTTAAACACACATACACAAACACACACACAAGCGCGCGCACGCACATATATTATGTAACCAACGTTGGAAATTTATTATTGTTCCTATTTAATTTACACCTTTTTATCTTAATTTTAATTAGCGCTCTCATTATCTGATAATCATTTTGCTATGTTATATCTAAGTGTCTATGTGTTTGTGTGTTTGTGTGTATGTGAGTGTGTTTCTCTCTGTGAGCACTGTATTGAGAGCTTGAGGGTATGCGGGTGTGTGTGCGCGTGTGTGTACGTGCGTGTGTGCGTGTGCGTGTGCGTGTGTGTCCAGACTGTGTGTCCAGGTGAAATACTCATCAAATGACAGTGAAGTCGTCTTACGTACAGTGCAGATTTTCATGGCAGCATGATTTGTACTAGGTAAACCCGGCTTGAGTAACTACAAGTAACGGAAACAAAATAATACTATTCAACTAATCATTCATTAGTTTATTCCTATTTAGTTCACGTTGTCATCAGAGTATTCAGAAGTAATTTATTTGTGTTCAGAAAATAGAATTCACGATATGTTTAGTAACAAGAAGCGGCAACCGTATGACGAGAGGTTTGCCACAGTCTAAATGAATGTAGACTTAATTGATTGTGATGATTGCAAAGAGCACTGCATAATGTATAAATTGAATATCTCTCCATACCTATCCCCTTTCTTCACATCTCCCGCTCTCCCTCATTCTCTTTCTCTAACACACACATTTTTCTTTTTTTTTTCTCATTTACTCTTTTACTCTTTTACTTGTTTCAGTCATTTGACTGCGGCCATGCTGGAGCACCGCCTTTAGTCGAGCAAATCGACCCCGGAACTTATTCTTTTGTAAGCCCAGTACTTATTCTATCGGTCTCTTTTGCCGAACCGCTAAGTAACGGGGACGTAAACACACCAGCATCGGTTGTCAAGCATTGTTGGGAGGACAAACACAGACACACAAACACAGACACACAAACACACACACATACATATATATATATACATATATACGACGGCTTATTTCAGTTTCCGTCTACCAAATCCACTCACAAGGCATTGGTCGGCCCGGGGCTATAACAGAAGACACTTGCCCAAGGTGCCACGCAGTGGGACTGAACCCGGAACCATGTGGTTGGTTAGCAAGCTACTTACTACACAGCCACTCCTCCGCCTTCATTTGTTTAATGAAATCAAGTAGTCTTGCGTGCATGTGTGTGTGTGTGTGTATGTGTGTGTGTGTGTGTTTGTTTTGTGGCTAAAGAAATCCCTGCCTACGTATGTGCATGGGTGTTTAAGCGTTTGTGCGCCTTTGTGCATTGCATGCGTGTCCATGCACACTTACGTAAACAAACACACAGCCACATACACATATAGTCTTTTATTCCTTTATTATTTTACTTGTTTCTGTCATTCGACCATGTTGGGACACCACTTTAAAGGGTGTTAGTCGAGGAAATCGACTTCAGGGCTTATTCTTTGTAAGTGTAGTCTTTATTCTATCGGTCACTAAGGCCGAACCGTGAAGTTACGGGCACACACACCTGTATATGTATATATATATATATATATATATACGACTGGCTTCTTCCAGTTTCCGTCTGTCAAAACCACTCACAAGGCCTTGGTCGGCCTGAGGCTATAGCAAGAAACACTTGCCCATGGTTCCACACAGTGGGACTGACCCCGGAACTATGTGGTTGGGGAGCAAGCTCTTTACCCCACAGTTACGCCTGCGCCTATATGTATATATGTACATATATATATATATATAAATCTATATATATATATTATATATATATATACGACTGGCTTCTTCCAGTTTCCGTCTGTCAAAACCACTCACAAGGCCTTGGTCGGCCTGAGGCTATAGCAAGAAACACTTGCCCATGGTTCCACACAGTGGGACTGACCCCGGAACTATGTGGTTGGGGAGCAAGCTCTTTACCCCACAGTTACGCCTGCGCCTATATGTATATATGTACATATATATATATATATAAATCTATATATATATATATATATATATGTATAAGGGTGGAAAGGAACACACGAGTTGATATATATGAAAAAACAAGTCAAAAATAGAAAATGCTAAGATAATTTTATAGTGAATCTTTCAGTACCGGTTTCGGTCATTTTGAGACCTTTTCAACTGTAACGATTAAATAATTAAATTTAGAAAAATTAGAAGAAAAGTTTTTTTAAAAGAATATTTCTATTGTAGTGTTCAGATATAAGTAGCATTCTGCCTTTCTCTGACTCCCTTGTTTGCACTTGTGTGTTCGAGGTCGTTTTGAGTTCTTGGTAGGGTAGGTGAAGAATAAGGAGGCTGATGTGGAGAGGGGGTGGGGAAATCTGGGAATGCTTTGATGGTCGTATTTTGAATGGTCAGTGGCTGACAGCAGTCGCAGTTCAATTCAGGAATTGTTTATGGAATTTGCGTAGGCGTTATACTGAAAGACATTAGTGACAAGGTTAGGGGTGGAAGGTGGAGAAGTAGAAGAAGAAGAAGAAGATGACGATGTTGATGATGATGATGAGAGAAGAAGAAGAAGAAGAAGAAGAAGGAGAAGATGATGGTGATGATGGTGGTGATGATGATGACGACGATAATAATGATAATGATGATGATGAAGAAGAAGAGGAAGAAGAAGAAGAAAAAAACAGAGAAGGGAGAATATGAATGGGTGAAAGTATAGCTGTGATGGGGCTGATTAGTAATGGATTCTATGGAGTGTAATATTTGTGTGTGTATATATTTCTTTTATTCTAAAGTTGAGGTATATTAATTGTTTGTCGTAGACCCGTTAAGAAGTGGCTTGTATTTTGTAATAAAGAGATTTTCTTTACTTATTCGTTGTCTCGAGGTTGTATCGTCCCTAAATTTGTAGAGGGGGAAAATCCCGAAGTTTGGTGTTTTTTTGTTGGCGCAAGTATCTATGTGTTGGCTAAAAGCTATTTTTCTGTTTTGGGGAATTTTTTCTGGGATCTGTGCAGGGCCATTCGTTTACGCAAACCATTTTTTGTTTGGCCTATGTACTGCTCTTGACACCCGGAGCAGGTTAGTGAGTATATTAGGTTCTCCGAAGCACATGTGAAGTTGCTTTTCACTGTAAACCGTTGTCCTTGTTTGAAGGAGAACTCTGATCCCTCAATTAGATAGTCGCATATCCCGCAATTGGGTCTTCCACATTTTTTTACTGTCGGCTTCTGTGTTGAAGAGTGAATTCGGGCTTGTGTTAGGAGACTTTTCATGGATCTAGGCTGTCTTTTGCTTTTTATGATCGTGTGTGTTTGGAGGATTGTGTTCATTCTGTGGTCTTTTTTTAGGAGGGGTACGTTGTGGAGGATGGTGCCGAAGGCTTCGTTATTGAGAGGGTTGTGTGTGGAGATGTATGGTAAGACTTTTGGTTGTAAGTTTTTCTTTGATTTGGGATGTCTCAGTTCCTTGATGTTAAGTTGAAGGGCACGTTGAATGCACTTGTCAATAACTGAAGGTGGATAGTTCCTGGTGATAAGGGTATCTTTTAGTTCTTGTAGTCGTGTGTCTCTGGTGTTTGCGTTAGAGACTATAGTGCATATCCTTTTTGCTAGATTGAAGGGGATATTCATCCTGGTGTGTCTGGGGTGGCATGAATTGAATGGAAGATATTGCTTAGAGTCTGTAGGCTTATAGTATATGTCTGTTTCTATTATATTATTAGCTTTCTTAATGAGGATATCGAGGAAGGGGATTGTTGCTGGCTATATTCCATCGTGAATTGGATGTTTACGTCCAGTCCATTTAAAATTTCCTGGAATTCTATGAGTTTTTCTATATTTATGCCAAAGGATGAAACAGTCATCTAGATATCTCTTCCAGTTGTTTTCTATGTAGATGGAGAAGGGCTGCCATATCTTTCTAGAACCTTACGATACAGACTGATCGCTAGGTATCCTATGACTAGGTGGCAAAGGAGGGGGCCATTCGTGTACCCATCGCAGTCCCCGATTTTGTCGGTAGAAGTTGTCATTGAAGGCGAAGAAGTTATTTTCCAGGATGAATTTAACCCCTTCTATCACAAATTCTTTTTTGATGCGGTGTGGTAGTTCGTTGGCGTGATTCTCTAGCCAGAATTGGATTGCCTCTAGTCCTAGGTTTGTGGAGGAATATTGGAGTAGAGGTTGACTACATCGAAGGATACCAGTATGGTGTTTTTGTTTATAGTATTCGGTAGGTGATTGAGCATATCTAAGTCGTCCCCTTATATAGCTTTTGACATGTTTGAGGAGTGGTTTTAACAGGGTGTCTAAAAAGTTACTGAGGCGATGGGTTTCGCATGCGGGACCTGCTATTATGGGTCTCAATTTGAGGTCATTAGGATTAGGGACTTTAATTATTTTGTCTGTAGCTATCTTGCATGCGTTGCTTACTTTTTCACTTTTGGATCTTAGGTATACCGTAGAATTGGCTAGTTTTACTTGTGAAATGGTCATATAATCATATTCTTTGTCGGTGAGCCCTGCTTTGTATGGGTTTAATATGGATTTTAGTTCCCTCATATATTTTTGTTGACTGTAGTTTTGTGCCTTTTCATAGTATGTTGTGTCTTCCAGCATAGAAAGTACCAAAGTTATGTAAAATGTCGTATCCATTAAGACAACAGCACTCCCTTTATCGGCCTCTTGATTGTTATTGTTTTATCTTGTTTTAATTTGTTCAACTCAGCCCATTCTTTTTTGCTGAAGTTTGGTTTGTGTTTTTGTTTGTGCATATGTGATATGGGTAATTAGATATGTGGTCACAGAAATCATCAAGTGTTTTGTTCTTACCTTTCGAGGGGGTGTAGTTACTCCTATTTCTGGCTAACGATTCGTCCTCGTTGTATTTATCGTATAGCTCCTCAGTAAGTCTTAATTTTCTGCAGAATTCTGCGATGTCTTCTTTCATTTCGTTGTAGTTGGGGTGTTGTGGGGTGGGTGTAAACTTGAGTCCTTTGGAAAGTATGTTTATTTGGTTTGCTGTTAGTTCCTTGTGAGTTAGATTGATAGTTTTATTACTTTTGGTTCCTCCTGCTTGTTTGGTGCTATCTTGTGTCTCTGTGTTTGCGTATTGGGTCTAAAAAATGAATGCGGTGGTTGGGACGGTAGCTATTATATAGTTGTTCTTTGTTGATGTGGGGTCTCCTGTTGTGATTTATGGTGTGTGTACTTGGAGGAGTATTGAGGAGAGCATCCCGATATCCCATATTCGGGTGTGGTGTTCTAGGAGGCCTTCGTTGGTAATCATTGTAAGTGGAGTGGGTTTGTTGTGCATGGTTGTTTAACCGGTTTATGGGGCGGAGATTTCGTTGGTAACTCTTTTGGGTGGGGATAAGGTTGCAGTGTCTATGCTGTGGGTGTTGATTTATCCTTTCTCTGCTTGAAGTGGGGGTATTCCTGATATTGTAACGCTGGCTGCTCAGAGTTAGGGTTAGGTCCTGTATTCTTTTTTTGAAAGTAGTGAAGGTTCCGATTTTTAGACAGGTGTGTATCGTGTTGGGGTGGTTGTTTTGGTTTTCTTATTTTCTGGAAAGGGTTGTTGGAGGCGTGTTCTGTTTGAAAGACGGCTTCATAGTCTGAGAACCAAATGGCGTTTTTCTCCCAGCGTTGGAGAGATTTTAGTTCTTCTTTTTCACATCCTCTTTCCATAGTTTGGAGAACCTCTCTTGATATGGGCCTTGGGTCATTTTGCGAATTTCTTCGTTGATATCTTCATCGGTGGATTTTTATTTTCCTCATTCGTTTGGGCCCTCAATTTCAGAAGTTCTATTTCCATTTTCCTTTTTTCCAGTGCCATTCTCTCCCTGAGGTGTCCTTTGTGATTCAGGTTCCTCTGTAATAGCTTTGAACTGGAATTTACGTGGGAGGATTAACGGGGTCCGGTTGAGCCATTTTTCGTATATATCCGCTTTGTTGTGTTTTGGGTCAACTTCCAGAAGGCGAACTTTCTATCTCTGAGTGATTTGTTTCCATTGGGTATTATGTGTTGTTTCATTTGGTATGTTGTTAGAGTATTGATCCCATATATTGACGCGTTTGGAGGTCCTTGGTTAGCGTTGTTAGAGAAAATGTTCTAATTGTTTCGCATAAGTTTCCAAGGTTTTCGACAATTTCGGAGGTTGTATTTTTCGTATCTGTTTCCTCATTGTTCTCTCGATTGGGTTGATGTGTCGAGTCGAATTTGTTCAAAAATGTTGACAAATTTGTGTTGATTTTCTTGAGTTCTTTCAGTATTTCTCTTTCATTTATGAGGCGATTGTGTCTGTTTTTGTGTCGGCATTTTCTGTATCTCGTGTGGGTTAATGATATGTATAAGGGTGGAAAGGAACACACGAGTTGATATATATGAAAAAACAAGTCAAAAATAGAAAATGCTAAGATAATTTTATAGTGAATCTTTCAGTAACCGGTTTCGGTCATTTTGAGACCTTTTCAACTGTAACGATTAAATAATTAAATTTAGAAAAATTAGAAGAAAAGTTTTTTTAAAAGAATATTTCTGTAGAGTGTGTTCAGATATAAGTAGCATTCTGCCTTTCTCTGAATCCCTTGTTTGCACTTGTGTGTTCGAGGTCGTTTGAGTTCTTGGTAGGGTAGGTGAAGAATAAGGAGGCTGATGTGGAGAGGGAGTGGGGAAATCTGGGAATGCCTTGATGGTCGTATTTTGAATGGTCAGTGGCTGACAGCAGTCGCAGTTCAATTCAGGAATTGTTTATGGAATTTGCGTAGGCATTATAACTTGCTTTGAGACTTGCATTCGGTACAATGTGTATATTTTGGTAGTTTTGACTTTAAGAGTCCCTCCTAGCGTGCGGCATTTACGCGTAATAATGCCCTATATAATATATATATATGTATATGTATATATATATATATAATATATATATATATATATATATATATATATATATATTTATATGCATGTATGTGTATATATATATATATATATATAATATATATATATATATATACATACATACATGCATACATACATACATACATGCATGCATGCATGCATACATATATGCATACATACATACATACATACATACATACATACATACATACATACATACATACATACATACATACATACATACATACATTTTCATGAATATTTAGAAGTACAGAGTGTCTCAAGGCCCGATAGTTTTCTGCGTTTGGCACTTTGTTTAGTGCCAACGCAAAAACTCTCGGACACACACACACACACACATATCCTCCCCACACAAACGCGCACTTCACAAATCATTTGGAATAAACGAAAGAACGAAATCAACAGGGATGCAACAGCGCTCTATATAGCGCTGGTGCATTCATTCAGTTTTGATACACATTCAGTCAAATAGAAGATCGTAGCTACAGTGCATATTAGCATGCTAATTTAGCCAAATTAAATCAATTTATTATCAGCTAATTTTGTATATACAAGGAATAGAAGAACTAGTAAAAGCTACGTTAGATGATAAATGTTTAACATTTATCAGATCCATTTACTTACATGTATATTGAGGAAAAGCTTACGCATAATATTCGAATATGCACATGCTAGGTAAGATATTATACGTGGAATCCTTATGTAGGTGAAGACTAGCTCAGTCCACGCTGCCTCACTCAGGTAAAGCGTACATGTTTAAAAGGCAGAACGCTTGTGATCCTAAGATATCTCACGACCATATGGAAGGGTTTCCAGCAATGCAATTATTTTAGACGATCTATCAAAACCTCTGAGTTGCTCTTGCAGTTACGGCGTGGGACAAATCATCTGTGATGCTTATTTCACCTATATACAGTCAGATAGATGGATAGACAGAGATGTATTATTTATAGAAATATATATACTACGGAAAAACGACCACGAAGATGAAGCCAATTTGAACCCTGACCCGGAGGTACGCAGAGGACAGATGGCTGACGCTGCTGAGAAACGAAAGAAATCCCAAGAATATCGGGGCATAAAGAACCCAGAAGGCTATAAAAGACGGCAGAAAAAGCAGCAACAGTTAGACGAACTAGACTCACAACCTTCGGAAAATACCACTCTAATGTAGCAAGTAGATTGAACAATTTTTGAAGAATTGAGAAGCAGGGAGATCCATTTTCAAAGACTTTTCTATAATCCATAACGACAAAAAATATTACAAAAAACCAAACTTTTTTTTTACCACCTTTGAATATATTCTTTTATATTTGGTTCTATTTATGATAGTAAAATCCGGTAACTTTTCTTTTCAAAGTACCCTATACCTGGGCTCATTGTCTATGCTCTGTCTCATGTCCCTACAAATTTGTGATAAATTTAAAACCCCTAAATTAATTTTCTCCACTCCAGCTCATGTGTGTGTGAGATGATGATGGTGATGATGGTGATGATGATATTTATTTTTCTTTATTCTTTGAAAACTTCATTCAATTTTTTACCCCATCTTTCTGTATGTGTTAGAAATAAAAATAAAATAAATTATTATATAAATAAATATTATTATAAAAATATTTTGGTAGAGAATGAAGACCACCAAAGCTTTTCTTATCTGTTTCTCTTCTCATCCCACCATACACACTCCTGGTTCTCTTAACCCAGAGAACAGACATATATACATATAGACAGACAGACAGACATACTGAAAGATAGATAGATAGACAGATAGATAGATAGATAGAGAGATAGAGAGATAGAGAGATAGAGAGATAGATAGACAGATAGATAGATAGATAGAGAGATAGATAGATAGATAGATAGATAGATAGATAGATAGATAGATAGATAGATAGATAGATAGATAGAGAGATAGAGAGATAGATAGATAGATAGATAGATAGATAGATAGATATAGATAGATAGATAGATAGATAGATAGATAGATTGATTGATTGATTCATGTTTACAGAATACATGCGCTGTGAAGAGTGACACATAAAGTTTGGGTGCCATATTCGACTCCTATATGCAGTGACGTGCGACTTAAGGCGCCGAACCGCGGGATCACCTAGTGTGTTGATCGCAAATAAAATACAGAAAAAATTATGGCATTAACTACTTTCTAAAACATACGCAAGTTTCGGCAAATTACCCCGAGGAGTACATAATTGCTGTTAATATGTTATATAATATTGT
>NC_043002.1:119769642-119779642 GCF_006345805.1 Octopus sinensis | reverse complement strand
TACGCACAATTAATAATCAGTTAATGTTGTTAGTGAAGCGAATTTCTTAATTTTATCGGGCCTACTTACATACACACATGCAGTTGTGTCTATGTATGTAAAGGGTGAGTTAGAGAGGTCGGGCTTTTTTGAAATGGCTATTACTCAGTCCCAAGTGGAGAGACATATGTCGGATAGGTACCATTCGATCCGCGGTGTTATAGTATTTTTTTCTCTTCAGATGAATCCATGGCGCTGTGGACGATAGAGCATTGCGTGGTTGCCTACGACAGTTACGCATCAGACGAGCTTTGATACGGAGTCCGAATCGCTCTGCTCGGAGGCATTGCACTGGACTTCCTATCATCATTACTATTTTGCTTAGACACAGCGAAATAACCTAGTGTTAGAACTCAATATGCGTATACTTTTTCATGTATGCTTTTTTGGTAATGCTATTTTGTGTGTGTATATATAAATGTAAATGTTTTCCAAAGTAAAATTATACTTTATGTTTGAAGCTCAAAGCATTCAACTATGCGTACATTGCTTCTTATAACAGAAACAGCTGTAAGCTAATGAATTTCATGATATAATTCCTTTATCTTGGTTTTTATTTATTCATTTTAGTACTGTGCGTAGGATGGAACAGGAGAATTTATCATTTATAGTTTGTATATTAGATGGACACAAACAGCATAATATATATATATATATATATATATATATATATATATATATATATATATATATATATATATATATATGTATATATATATATATATATGTATATATATATATATATATATATATATACAGAGAGAGATAGACTGAGGAAGTGAGAGACTCAGAGAGAGAGAGAGAGATACATGCATAAGTACAGGAAAAGTATATGAAAGACAAACGATTGGACAATGTGACAGAGAGAAAAGAAAGTAAGTGACAAAAATGTATTTTATAAAAACGCTGTAAAACTGAATAAAAATATATTTTGAGAATAATCCTAAAAGAAAATGTAAACAAACAATAGCGTTTCCGTTGTTATATGTATATATCCGTCCGCAGCGGGTAATAAACTGTATTCTATTGTTGAATGACAAACAAAATTTGTTTTGCGAACTTCTGAAAATAGGAAACTATTTAAAACTACTGATTTAAACAAGAGATAGTGTGTCGAAGTTCAGACTACAAACTTTCTGAAACTGATAGCTTTCCCAAAGGTTAGATTTAACACGTTCTAAAAGATACCTTATAACCAGTAAATTATGACACATCTCCAGACGCACACGTGATATATATATATATATATATATATATATATATATATATATATATATATATATATATATATATATATATATATATATATATATATATATATATGTATGTGTGTGTGTGTGTGTGTTTGTGCAAAGGCACATAGTCACGCGTGTATGTGTATGTCACTGTGTATCTATGAGATGTAATTTATGCGCCCATTATATATATTTATTGTTATTGCCTCTGTTATTATTGATACAGATTTATTTTAACTCATCAGGTGGTAGTTTGCCTCCAACATTCACCATTTAGAACGTACTGTATTTTCTCATTGTGTATTGTCATCACCCATATTCTAAGATACTTTTATACGTGAGAGAGTGTGTGTAAATATTATATATATATATATATATATATATATATATATATATATATATATATATATATATATGTATGTATGTATGTATGTATGTATATGTATATATATATGCTTGTGTGTATGTATGTATATATGTATGTATGTATATATGGAACGAATAGTCAGAAGGAAACTAATCACTTTCCTTGAAGAAGAAAATGACTTGCTGCCTGACACCCAACATGGTTTACGACCAGGAAGAAGCTGCCTAACTCAGCTCCTACAGCACAATGACTGGGTGCTGAAACGACTGCTCAACCACTCAAATGTGGAAGTCATATATCTCGACTTTGCAAAAGCCTTTGATAAAGTCGATCATGGAATGATATGTCACAAACTGCGTGATCTTGGCATAGTTGGAAGATTGGGAGAATGGCTTCATGACTTTCTGAAGGATAGAAGCCAGGTGGTAGTAGCGGTGTTCCGCAAGGCACTGTTTTCGGACCACTACTGTTCATAATGGCTCTCTCAGACATGCCCTCAGCCACACAGAGAGTCACGATCACAAGTTATGCAGATGATACAAAAGTTTCACAGGCAATACAGAGCCCTGAAAACACTAAGCACCTGCAATATGAGCTGGACAAAATATACAAGTGGGCTGAAAAGAATAGCATGCAGTTCAATGCTGAAAAGTTTCAAGCTTTATGCTATCAGCATGCAAAACTAAATGCAATACCCAATAAATACACTGGACCTGGAGGGACTGCAATCCCAGAGGCACAATCAGTGCGAGACCTGGGTATTTACATGAGTGATGATGCAACCTTTCATGTGCATGTTGCTAAATTCGCAATGAAATGTAAGGCGGCTGACCGGATGGAGTCTTAGAACCTTTAGAACAAGAGACCAGGAAACCATGATGGTCCTCTGGAGGACACTTGTCCTAAGCCACTTTGACTATTGCTCTCAGCTATGGTCACCATCCAGTGTCAAGTTAATCACAGAACTTGAGGCGATCCAACGAAGCTACACGAAGAAGATAGCCTCTGTGCAGCATATAGGCTAATGGAAAAGACTCAAGAGATTAAGACTCTATTCCTTAGAGCGTAGGCGAGAAAGATATGCCATAATATACATCTGGAAGATCCTAGGAGGACTTGTCCTAAACTTTGGCATTGAAAGTTACACAAATGCTAGAACTGGGCGCCACTGCATAGTGCCAAGGACTCCAAATTTGCCATCAAGATGTAGGACAAGATACTGTGATAGCTTGGGCTTCAGCGGCCCACAGCTCTTCAATATCCTCCCGAAGAACCTGAGAGACCTGCATGGGGTGGATGCAGATGTCTTTAAAATAAAACTGGATCTCTTCCTGTCAGGTGTCCCAGATGAACCAACTTCACGGCAGGAGGTGCAGATGAGGGCAGCTGCATCGAACTCTCTCATGCACCAAAACGGCAATTGCTAAAAAGCATTCATGAAGTAAAATCATGTAGCAACACCAAATGGCGATGCCCCAGCATGGCCACAGCTTGTGAGCTGAAACTAGATAAAATAAATAAAAACAAAATTATATTATATATATATATATATATATATATATATATATATATATATAAATGAAAGAATGGAGTCGAACAATGATTTAACAAAATTCCTTTATTCTCGACACATGTTTCGAAGACTGCATATTCTTAATTCCGAAGGAATAAAGGGTGCATTATGCCGTCATCTCATCAAGAAAGACAAGGAACTTATGTCAGCATCATGACGGACAAAAACTTTTAGATGACTGCCCACACGGAGTCCATAGTGATATATATATATATATATATATAATATATATATATATATATATATATATATATATATATATATTATATATATATATACGTGTGTATGTGTATGCGTTGGTGTATGTAAGTGTGCATGTATGTGCTCATGAGTGTATAACATAACTTATATAGTAGTTGTATAAATAGGGCAAATTTAGCTATTTCTCCGTAGATTGAAAATAGTGATAGACAACTGTAAACGATTTCCTCAACTTATTGAATTCTCATCCGAGGAGTCTACATCAATTTGACCGATTCCAGAGAACGGAGAGTGATAACAGTCTCTCAACACTATGCAATTATGCCTCCATTGGTGCTACAACTTACCTCTAGGTTATTTTCAATAAATGTAATTTCTTTCAGATTTTGAACTGGTGCAAGAATTTGTTTGCTAAAGTTATAAGCAATACCTACAAATTTCTCTTTCATCCACTAGCTATTGACTGACGAGTGGAGGCGCAATGGCCCAGTGGTTAGGGCAGCGGACTCGCGGTCATAGGATCGCGTTGTGAGTGTTTATTGAGCGAAAACACCTAAAGCTCCACGAGGCTACAGCAGGGGATGGTGGTGATCCCTGCTGTACTCTTTCACCACAACTTTCTCTCACTCTTACTTCCTGTTTCTGTTGTACCTGTATTTCAAAGGGCCGGCCTTGTCACTCTCTGTGTCACGCTGAATATCCCCGAGAACTACGTTGAGGGTACGCGTGTCTGTGGAGTGCTCAGCCACTTACACGTTAATTTCACGAGCAGGCTGTTCCGTTGATTCAGATCAACCGGAACCCTCGTCGTCGCAACCGACGGAGGGCTTCCACACATTGACTGACGAGACACAACGACGCCGAAATATCGGATGAATAGACTGTGTTATGACTGTGTTATTTGTCTGGCAGAAAAAGTTGCCTCTAATAACGAAGGACAACACCGGTTAGCGTATTCGCGTTCGAATCTACCCCAACGTTGATTCTCGCTGTTCACTTAACTCTTTTTTCCTTTTATCTCTGTTACTTGTTTCAGTCATTTGACTGCGGCCATGCTGGAGCACCGCCTTTAATCGAGCAACTCGACCCCGGGACTTATTCTTTTGTAAGCCCAGTACTTATTCTATCGGTCTATTTTGCCGAACCGCTAAGTAACGGGGACATAAACACACCAGCATCGGTTGTCAAGCAATGCTAGGGGGACAAACATAGACACACAAACACACACACACACATACATATATATATATATATACATATATACGACAGGCTTCTTTCAGTTTCCGTCTACCAAATCCACTCACAAGGCATTGGTCGGCCCGGGGCTATAGCAGAAGACACTTGCCCAAGATGCCACGCAGTGGGACTGAACCCGGAACCATGTGGTTGGTAGGCAAGCTACTTACCACACAGCCACTCCTGCGCCTATTGTTTATTATTTGTTTATTATTTATAAATATTTATTTATTTATATAGTTATTATTTATAAATATTATTAAGGAATAGTAACCTTTCACTTATATTATCGCTTATTCTTATGTCTGTAGTCGTAATAAATGCTGACTTAATCTTGATTTTAGCTTCACTGTTATTTGTTTATCTTTCCACGCTTTTGCTACTTATTCTCAACTAAGGAAGTTTATTATACAGAATCGCTATTTTATTACCGGCAGTCTATGCCGGCACTGCTCCCTTGCCAAAAGCAAAGCTCTACTCTTTTCAAACCATGCGTTTTAATTACTTAACTACACATGATTTTATCTTCCAAGTATTATTATATTTCTATATTTGTTTTGCATTTACATGCAATACTTTAAGTTCATCTTAAAGTATATGTATACATACATATACATATACATACATATACATACACACACACACACACACACACACATATATATATATATATATAATATATATATATAATATATATATATATATTAAATATACATATGTATATATGTTATAAATCATATATATATATATATATATAATTTATACAGACATATAAACATATATATATATATATATATATGTATGCAGATAGATAGATAGATAGATAGATAGATCGATAGACAGACACTTACACAACATTTTTTAACCCTCTAGAAATCATTGTTTTAATTAAAAAGTTCTACTTTCTTGTCAGCCTTCTATATTTACCCGTTTCCTAAGTTTGATTACCTCTGATAATTTCCCTTTCTGAACAATTTATTTTAGTTCATAATTAACTGTGCTTTCTATGTCTATTTTTAATTCAGTTTCAAATATTCTGAGATACATTGTTATAATTGTTTTATTTTGTAAGTTAGGCTTTGTATTCACTCTCATCATTAGTTCCTTTCGTTTACTGCGCAGTAATTTATTTCTTTACGTTATTTACTCCTATGTAGCTATTTTCACAACAAACGGTCAATACATAGATCATCATCTACACTCAGCTACCGTCTATATTATTCAAAAGTGCAGTCTTTAACTTCTCAAATTGAGCTCTCATTCATTTCCAAATTACAACTACATTTTTTTGGCTCACGTCTGACATTTTAGCTATCAGCCATTACTCTTTTGACAGTTCAAAGGTTGTTTACTATAGACCAAACTAGCAGTATCACCCGGCGTTGCTCGGGTTTGTAAGGGAAATAACTATAAAGCATTTTTAGAGAGTTATAGCCAAAAAATAGCAAAAAAATGCATTAAAAATGGAAAAAATATGATGGTAAATTTTTTTTAATCGTTGACTCATCGTAGACATTTTAGAGAGTTACTTCCCTTTAAAAAAATATGCATTAAAATGGAAAAAAAATTATGGTAAATTATTTTTAAAATCGTAGACTCATCGTAGACGCGCGCTAATACCCAGAAGGGCTCGATATGAATCACGACTATAAGATACCCGGTTTTGGTTAAATTGCACCGCAAAATGTGGGAGTAGTTAGGAATCTAAATCGGAGTAGACAGACACACAACCTTACTTTTATACATAAAGATATTACGACTTTCACTATCTTAAAATCTCCTAGTACAAGTATTTAAAATTGAAGCCTCTACCCTGTTGATGAAACAAAAATATTAATAATCCTTTCTACTATAGGCACAAGGCCTGAAATTTGGGGGAGGGGGACAGTCGATTACGTCGAATCCAGTGCGTAACTGGTACTTAATTTATCGACCCCGAAAGGATGAATGGTAAAGACGACCTCGGCGGAATTTGAACTCAGAACATAAAGACAGAATTATTCAAGAATTTGATGTCTTGTTTCTTGAGATTATTAGGTGTATTTAGACGTATGCCTGCTGCAATAATGTTTTCCTTGTTCAGAATGCAACGTTTCGCTATGCATCTGCTGTAGCTTACCCTTAGATTTTGCCCTCTTAAATCTTTTGCGACTGTTCTGTCTACTGGGAAAATGCTTTAGGATCAGGATTCGCAAGTACTCTGCAATACTGGTGTTCACATCCAGGCTATATGAGGATTTGAAAAGATTATATTAAGGTTGCGGCTTTTTTTTGGGGGGGGGGATTTCATTTACATTAATTGAGGAGGATTCAAGTTTTGGAGTACATTACAATTTTCTCTAGATCCATTATTCTGAAGTGCTTTCAAGTGCTTACAAATCTCATGGCAATCCTTGCTGTCCCTAAAAGGTAAACTTCCTGTAGCAGCTCTACTGTTCATTCTATTTCAATTTCTTTCAGCCATTTGTCTATACCTTTGCTTACTGTTGTCAACTCACCGTTTATTACAGACACAACCTTTACTGTACGCATGCTCCAAATTCTTCCTATTTCAACTTTAAAGGAATTGTATTTTTTTCTTTCTCTTTCTTTACTATCCTGGAATCAGACGGGCATGATAGGTCGATTAGTAAGCAACTTCGTTTTTCCTTATCTATAATTATGTCTAGTCTAATATTTTCTAATTCCTTGTCCGTTTGAATTGGAAAGTCCCACAAAATCTTACATTTCTCCGACTCCAGTACTCCTCGACTCCCTGATTGTACCATGTGTTTCCAGTTTCTCGACAACCAAGTAAAATTAATCATAACTTCTGCTGCCAAAAACAAAGTAGAAAGGTACTGTCGGTCCGAGGAAACATACAACATCCTGAATCACACATATATCGGAATCTACAAAAGGACTCGATTGTTTAAAATATTACCGAATTTAGCATCACCTAAACAACATTTTGGCCCAGCGACAAGTACACGGTGGATTCTGCCATGCTAAAACTGAATTTCCTCGTTATTGCAACAGCAGAAGACTTTAACTTCCAGGTACCGGGAATCATCTTAAATGAGTATTCAAGCAGCTCAAATGCGACACCCGAATATCCGAAACTCCACAAGCCTTTATTCAGTATACAAAACAAACTGAAAATCAACAAAATATTGAATGATGCTCTCTTGACAGCCTGATATGTCCTATTCATGAAACTGACTCGAGACAGGGACGTGAAACTTTCAATACTAGAATTGCTTTATGCTGGAACTTTAATCATATTTATCTAATATTTACGCTGCCAAAAGTATTGATTTCTGTATTACTAACTACGTGGTAACAGAAAATCTCTCCTATACCTAATTTGGGTATGTGTATGCATGTGTGTGCGCGCGTGCGGCGTGTATGTGTGTATGTGGGTGTTTGAATGTGTATCCAGTTCATTAATTCACATACACTAGGAAACTACATAATCTATATTGATAAATATTAAAATAAATATCTAATTAAAATTGCTCCAGACAGTAATTAATTCTTCGTCCATAGAATATATTTATCGGTGGAAAAGAAGTGGAAACTATTAAGCATATGTTTACTATTTTTAGTACCTTCTGCCATCTTACACTATGTAGCTAAACAAAAAAATCCCAGAAAACTTGTTTCTACAGACCAACAGAAAGAAATGGCCTGAAAATTAAACGAATCGATTGCCCTTCTGATTTCACTCGAGTTTGTGTATTTGTGTGTGTGTAGAGGGGAGATTTGAGTTTGGCGTGCGTGTGCCAATATAAAATAGTGCATATGTGTATAAAGACACATATATGTACATATGAGTGGAGGCGCAATGGCCTAGTGGTTAGGGCAGCGGACTCGCGGTCGCAGGATCGCGGTTTCGATTCCCAGACCGGGCGTTGTGTGTGTTTATTGAGCGAAAACACCTAAAAAGCTCCACGAGGCTCCGGCAGGGGGGTGGTAATCCCTGCTGTACTCTTTCACCACAACTTTCTCTCATTCTTTCTTCTGTTGGCCTGCTCGCCTAGCTAGCGGGGTGGCGTCATTCGAAGGCTAAAACAATGCGAACGCATTGTGACCAGCGATGTGTAACAACATCTGATGGTCTGGTCGGTCACGTGATCACGTGTACATATATGTACATATACAACGTATGTATGTCAATCTCTCTTTCTCTCTTTATATATCTGGGTGTGTGCGTGCGTGTGCATGTGTGTGTGTATCTGTGCGTGTCTGTGTGTGTGAGTGCGTGTGTGTCTGTATGAGTGTAAGGTGTGCATGGGTGCATATAAGTA
The DNA here is from genome assembly GCF_006345805.1 of Octopus sinensis. Taxonomy (NCBI): domain Eukaryota; kingdom Metazoa; phylum Mollusca; class Cephalopoda; order Octopoda; family Octopodidae; genus Octopus; species Octopus sinensis. The sequence continues at coordinate 119,770,702 of NC_043002.1, read as the reverse complement.
GGTGCATATATATGAGCATAAAGTGTGTATGAATGTGCTCATGTGTGTACTGGCCGGAGTAAATTTGACACAGTACTTAACATAACACTGGCCGATATCCAGCGTAGTTCTTAAAGATTGTTCACCAATGCTACGCAAGCTCTGAAGATTTCATAATGAAAACATATTATAAGGTTTCCTTCATATGGCGTATATTGTAATTAATAAAATAAATGCAAGAGGTCGTAACTAAATAATCTTTTAACAATAGCTTCTTCCATTTTGCTATGTGTATTCCGCGTATCCTTCTACATACGAACACTAATGACAGGAAACTACCACAATAATGTGGCCTTTCTTTAGTTAAGACTAGCAGTATCGCCCGGCATTGCTCGGGTTTGTAAGGGAAATAACTATATAAGCATTTTTAGAGATGTAAAGTATAATAGCCATCTCAATATGGCTAACCACAAAGGGGGTGTGTTACTGTAGCTTTTTACGTTCTGAGATTTAATAATACATTTTTAGAGAGTTACTTCCCTTATATATGCCAAAAATGCATTAAAAAATGGGAAAAATTGATGGTAAAGAACCGAAACATGTAAAGTATCTAAGGAAATTAAAATTTATCTTATATAGTGGCGTTTTCAAACTTCTCTTATATATTCTTTTATTGTTTCATTAACTGGCAGTGAAAAAAGGAGGAATGAGTGGTATTTTACTAACATATCTATTATATAAAATCCGTTCTGTCTGTCTGTGTGAGTGTCTTCTAGGATCTCGGCCATCCTCCATCCGATTGCGCTCAAATTTGATATGTAGACACCGACGGTATCAGGACGTGTATAAGTTTTGAAAAAATTACAAAAATCGATTCCATGTGAGAATGCGATCGATAAAGCCGTTCTCCCAGTCAACAGCCTTATCATTACTGGTACCTTAAACTCTTCGGTTGTATATTTGTGTGAATAAAATCATTTTTCTTTAGAAAAGAAAAAAGTCTATCTTTATTTCTTCTTTTGCTGGTGTCTCAAATTTTGGTTAAATCAGTGTTTCTCAAAGGGGAGACCGATGGGACGGT
>NC_043002.1:119714642-119764642 GCF_006345805.1 Octopus sinensis | reverse complement strand
TACTTCTACTGCTACGACCATGACCACTAACAACAACAACAATACTAAAGGTGATCAAGATGAAGGTAGCAGGAAAATTATCTTATTTAGGGTTAAAAGTTCTATTGCCACCACCATCACCACTAGCAACAATAATTAAGGTGCTGACAATGATGATGATGATGACAATTGAAATATAAAAATCCCTGACAAAGGCTATTTACAACATTTCTAAAAATAGTCCAACAATTACTGCCTCGGTCAGTGTTAAGATACAGGACTCTTGACATGTTCAACAAAGCGTGACGCCTAAACCAACCAATCAGCTTAAGTAATTGAGTGATGCTACACACTGATTGGTCAGAATACAGTTTACAAAACCTAGCAATCTGGAGCCTACACGGGTGTATTTAAGGCACAGATTTAACCATCTCGCTACAGTCAAAAATTGTGAAGCATGACTGTCACCACTACTACATGAACCTGAAGATTGCATAATTTAATGCATGAAAGTACTAGTTCAATCAGAATGAACATTTAACATTCTATTATTTTATTTTATTATATTCTATTAACTTATATTATATCATTATAAGATTGTAAATAAAACGTGAAAATCAGACAAGGCTGGAATTCCGTTTATTAAGATATATATATATATATATATATATATATATATAGAGAGAGAGAGAGAGAGAGAGAGAGAGAGAGAGAGATTTGCATCATATTCAGTTCGAATGATAGCGGTTTAATATATATATGTATGGGGATATGTTTGGGTGTGGGTGTGCGTTGTGCGTGTGTGTGTGTGTAAAATTCGATGAAAAAGTTGAATATGATAATATATGAGCTCTTTATGAAATTGGAGCGCAGATGAAAGGTATTCAGAAAGATAAACATAAAATATAGATAGGACCGACCTACTGTAATAACGTTTCGAAATAATATAGTTAAAATATAGTGATGTAGCAATCGTTATAATGCGAGTAATAGCTAAAGCATACGTTTTGCTTTGCCTTATTGAGTTTTTCCATCCGTAATAGAATTTTGCACTTAATCTCCCCCACTTTAGATTGCAATGAAATGATTTAAACTTTCACTATCTGATTCACTACACTGATACTCCTTATATTTGGGGAAACGAAAAAAACGAGAGAGGACTTTTTTTTCCACATTATTTATTATTGAATCCCCGATCACTTTGCAAGTCAATAGAAACAAAGACTATGAATTGATAAAATTGGGAGCACCATGACAAAACTAGTGTACAATATTTATTCTTGAATATGTTCACATTAATTTCAAATTCCTTAGGATTGTTTTGTTTTGTTTTTGTTTTGTTCTTCAAAGCTCAATATCGAATAAAATGTAAGAGCCACGAAAAGAGGATGAATTACAATCATATTTGTATTATTATCATGAAGCTGTAAAAAATTTTATCTTATTATCCAATTTTAATTCCCATTTACATGTGCCCAACGGTAGAAGGACATGAGTGTATTAGAATCTCATTTATTTACTCTTACAAGTGTAAGACAAAGCACCTATTTCAGAAATTTCCATGAAATTACAAAATGTTGTTGCATAAAAGTATAACTGAACTCCATAAAAGAATGCGTTCGCATAGAAGGCATTGTACTCTTGGCATACAACGTTCTGGATCGCATGCACGAAAACATTCACATCATCAACATTCTGTGACCACTATCCCACTGATTGTACCTTGTTACTCTCTATATAATTCTTCATATACTAATATCATTACTACAACCAATAATAATTTTAAAAATCTTTCTAATTTTAGCCAGAAAATTGTATGGGAGTCGTGAGTCGATTACATTTACCGGGCTAAATATAATCGATTACATTTACCCCAGTAAATGTAATCGATTATCCCTCCTATACGGCGGTGAGCTGGCAGATACGTTAGCACGCCGGGCGAAATGCGTAGGCGTATTTCGTCTGCCGTTACGTTCTGAGTTCAAATTCCGCCGAGGTCGACTTTGCCTTTCATCCTTTCGGGGTCGATAAATTAAGTACCAGTTACGCACTGGGGTCGATATAATCGACTTAATCCGTTTGTCTGTCCTTGTTTGTCCTCTCTCTGTTTAGCCCCTTGTGGGTAGTAAAGAAATAGATTATCCCTCCTATTAATGGTATTTTAATTTAGCACCCACGAAAGGATGAAAGGCAAAGTTTATCCTTGAAGGATTTGGACTCGACTTCCACGGAATTTGAAATCAGAACCTAATGACAGACCAAATCCCGCAAAGCATTTTGCTTGACGTGCTAATGTTTCCGCCAGCTCGCCATCTTTTCCAGAACAATAACTCTACAGTGTCTGCTCCGTGAATTTATCAACTATGTACTACAGTTCCCATATAAATTCATTCAATGCATCATTCCTTACACCCCCATCCTCCCTATATCTCAATCTGATACACCGTGCTAAACAAAACGCCCGTTCTCTCCACTCTAGGAATTCATTAATATACAGTATCCACCAGTCCTTTATATCTTTATATATAAAAGTGAGGTTGTGTGCTGTCTGTCTCCTACGATTTAGACTCCTAACTACTCCCACATTTTGCGGTGCAGTTTAACGAAAACCGGGTATCTTATAGTCGTGATTCATATCGAGCCCTTCTGGGTATTTGCGCGCATCTACGATGAGTCTATGATTTTAAAAAAATATTACCATCATTTTTTTCCATTTTAATGCATTTTTTCGCTATTATATAAGGGAAGTAACTCTCTAAAAATGTCCGATGAGTCAACGATTTAAAAAAAATTTACCATCATTTTTTTTCCATTTTTAATGCATTTTTTTGCTATTTTTTGGCTATAACTCTCTAAAAATACTTATATAGTTATTTCCCTTACAAACCCGAGCAACGCCGGGCGATACTGCTAGTTCTACATAAATCTGTAGAGATTGACGACCAACAGGAACATTACTAACTTCACCATTCTTGGAGGTACTGTAAAGTCTTTGACGACTGCAAGTCTTTGAGGACTGTGAGTCTTTGAAGACTGCGAGTCTTTCAGAAGCTAACTAATAAAAACAATCTTCTGACCATAGAAAAGGACGACTTGATTTCGAACCAATTTTTTTACATCGGTAAATATGTCTAAAGAAGACGTTTATGTAGAACTTACTAAAAAACCTTAATTGATCATGACTTTCTTTATAATTTCGGTTCTATCTTACTTAATAATATCCCTTAGTTTATTGATATTTCACTATTTGCTAATTAACGTTGGTGATACACAAAGACAGTGAATCTTATTTATTCCCCTTGTTGTCACTAATGTTTTTTATCCTCCTCCTCCTCCTCCCCCTCATCGCCAAACACACCTTCATCATCATCATCATCATCATCATCATCATCATCACCATCATCATCATCATTATCATGAATTTCGTTGCTATCATCTTCTTGATCGTCAGAAGCATCACGAATACAGTCATCGTCGTCATCATCCACGTCATCATCATCATCATCATCATCATCATCATCATCATCATCATCGTCATCATCATCATCATCGTCATCATCGTCATCATTATCATCATCATCATCATCATCATCATCATCATCATCATCATCATCAACGTTTCCCGGTTTATTCCTTCTAATGTATAAAATAACTCTGGTGTATTGATTTTCTCTCTATCTATTACCGACAGAAAAAAAAAATGATAATGACACACATTGAATTAAAACTTTTACTAATCTTTCATTAGGAGAGAAATCTCCTTTTACTCTCTCCTCCTCGACAACGTTATCAATGCAACATCTAAACAGTAATTTATAATGCCCAGTAATTAATATATAACACATCTACATAAATACATACACACGAATCATTCCTATGTGCACTACCTTACAAATATGCTTGAACATATATATAGACGTCACATAAACAAACATATTCACACACTTACACATACATTATATATATGCGCATGTGCGCGAGTGTGCCTGTGTGTGTATGTGTGTGTGTGTGTATGTGTATGTGTGTGTGTATGTTTATGTGTGTGTGTGTATGTAAACAAATCAATAACGAACGATGAATTCTAAAACAAGAACAGGGGGACGTTCACATTGAGTATTATAACCTGGCAGACCGAGTTAAACGGAGAGTTAAAATTAAAGGTGTGGCGTTTCGAGCATAGTCCATCGTCGAATACGTAGAGGAAAATCTAGGGAATGGAAGGAGAAAGGGAATTAAGATAGGAACAGAAAGTAATGAGAAAAGCACGTGGCTAGGTATATGAGTTATATATAAATATAGGAGTGGTTGTGTGGTAAGTAGCTTGCTAACCAGCCACATGGTTCCGGGTTCAGTCCCACTGCGTGGCATCTTGGGCAAGTGTCTTCTGCTATAGCCCCGGGCCGACCAATGCCTTGTGAGTGGATTTGGTAGACGGAAACTGAAAGAAGCCTGTCGTATATATGTATATATATATATATATATATATATATATATATATATATATCACATGAATAATATTTTTCTATATGAATAATATTTTTGTCTTATGACTAATTCGTCTTTTGTGCTGGGCACCTGGTAGTAAATAATATTACTACCCTTCTTGTTTATATTCGCATACCACATGATGGATTTATTCGTAAAATTCTTCCCGGCATGCCCGTGTAAATTTTGCGTCTGCGCAGAGATTTGAAAAGTTAAGATCTGCTAGTAGTCGGGTTCAACACATAGTCCCACATCGCTGCAGACCTCGATTAAATTTAGGCGACTCGCTGATGAAGCTGGCCTTAGCAAACACATTCTGTGTTTTGCTAGAAAGAAGCAAAAACCGCGGTACGAGTTGTTAAAGTTATCGGTAAACGTTTTTGATTTTCACTCTCGATAAATTCATCCCCTTTTTGTGTTCCCAGCACTCGGCATCTTTATTTAGGAGCCCTTAATTGTATAACTACATGAATAATATTTTTCTATATGAATAATATTTTTGTCTTATGACTAATTCGTCTTTTGTGCTGGGCACCTGGTAGTAAATAATATTACTACCCTTCCTGTTTATATATATAATATATATATATATAATATATATATATATATATGTATGTGTGTGTGTTGTGTGTGTGTGTGTGTGTGTGTGTTTGTCCCCCTAGCATTGCTTGACAACCGATTCTGGTGTGTTTACGTCCCCGTCACTTAGCGGTTCGGCAAAAGAGACCGATAAAATAAGTACTGGGCTTACAAAGAATAAGTTCCGGGGTCGATTTGCTCGACTAAAGGCGGTTCTCCAGCATGGCCGCAGTCAACTGACTGAAACAAGTAAAAGAGTAAAAGACATATATAATTCTCTCTCTATATCTATCTATCTATCTATCTATCTATCTATCTATCTATCTATCTATCTATCTATCTATCTATCTATCTATCTATCTATCTATCTATCTACTTCTCTATCTATTTCTCCATATATGTGTGTGTGTTTGTGTGTGTTTGTGTGTGTGTGTGTCACTGACATTGCTGACTATGTGTCCATGATATCGCAAATGACTATTGAGGCTCGATGCAGATTTGCATGGTCTTTAGAATAGGTGACAGACGAAAGTTGTAACTTACTGCGCGCTTCCAACTTCTAAGGTCTGTACATGTCGCTATTTTTCTATCTCCATAGGACTTTGAATAGATGGAATGGCAAATGAGGTCACCACAAAGAAACATCTTACTTTACTGGATCATAGTGATAAATGCTTGTGCAAAGCAGGAACTACTTTCTGCGTCTACGTTATTACTGCCGCCTGACAAGCCTAAGCAAGTTAACAAGCAATCATGTGAAACTTGTAGGGTTTTAAATCAGTGTGTCCCTTTCCGGTGGTTTTACTATGCGCCTATATATATATATACATAATATACCGATAATCGGTGGACGCACGCAGTTGTCGAGTGGTACCCGCGTGAGCGGAAAAGACCACCCGGAAGACCTCCACGACGGTGGAGTGACGATTTCAGGAGGACGATTGGGATCACGTGGAGGAGAAAGGCGCGATCCAGAGAGGAGTGGACAGCGTGCTGTGACCAGCGGTGTCAAATGGACGCCTGACGGACTGGTCGGTCAAAGTGATCAAAGTGATATATATACATACATACATACATACATACGTATAAAATGTTTTTATAAACGTATACATAACTATTTTAGGGTAATCCGATTAAACCAAGGGACATTTCTTGAAAGCAAAACAATTATCGCATACAGTAGGTTCTTCCCTTTCCCACAAAGCAGTGAGGGTAGATCTATTTCCGAAATTTCCAAACATCAGGCCTGCACTCAACTACAATTTTGCTCCTGCTACTATAATACCCATGTCTACTGCACTGCTGATGCTACATCAGCAGGTATCTTGATTTTATTTGGATTGAATTTGAAATTATTAAAAATTCTATTGGATATCATTAATTACACAGGATCTAGAATTACCAAACTTAACAGATATCTTTTAAAACACATTTATCTTTTGCAGAATAACAAAGATCTATAGAGTGAGAAAATAGATCTGATTGCTGTAATACTTAAGTCCACATGTCCGAATTCAGATGTAACAAGTGCCGTTGGGTGAAACACAAATATTTTGTGGGTTACCCTCTCAGAAATGCTTAGTCTCAACTATTACTAGTTATGTGAATTTAGATAATGTAGAAGTAAATGCGCTGCAGTGGGGCGTAACTATATATTAGGATAAGATTTGAACTCAGCACCAATCAGTATTCAGTTGAACTAGTTTAGTAGTATTATCCCAAATATTTGTTTTTTTAATCTCATATTTTTTTATTGCAATACATAGTTATGTTGTATTCCAGTATTTCTTATTAATAAGAAAACTGGGTGGTGATTTTTCATCAAACACATTTTTAAAACTTCTTTTCGCGCTCCATTGAATATCTGCTGTGCCTGAGAAATTATTTTGATGTCTTTGAAAAATTTCCATTTGATTTCATTTTCAGAGCAATTCTACACCATTTTAGATATATTACAACGAACATTTCTTTCTTCAATTTGACCTCAGTATCCTGTAAATTTTCTCTTTATAGTTTTATATATATATTTATTTATATATAAATAGATAAATAAATAAATAAATAAATATATATATATATATATATATATTTATTTATTTATATATATCTTGCTCTTCTTTGCTAGATCGTTGTCACAAAATAAACAGAATTAAAATAAAATTGCTTCTACTTTCCGCTAAAAGTGATGTATGCAGGACTTTTTCTGGTGCTTCTAACCCTCCATTTTATTATTTCCGCTTGATTTCTCTACATATTTCACACTATTACCCTACATTCCACCTCCTTGTTTCTCTCTGTTAAGCAGCTTCCTACATAGCTTCCATTAGCCATTCTCTCTGCTTTGTTATCCCAAACATTTATACTAACTTTGAGGTGTCTTGTATCTCCTCCTTCAGATTAATTTCCTTCCTCAGTTTTTGTTCCTCTCACTTCATAAATATATCTGAAAAGAACTTGATCCATCTAAAATTTAAATAACTTGAATTATGACATAATAATTATAGAATTTCAGTGCATGATTTATAATTTGCATATTTATATATACATTTATTTAAGAGTGGGTGCCGATGTTTCAGTAGTTCATTTCTAAATACGTGAAAACAGCGGCTGGTTTTATGGTATATTTCTAGTTTTTTTAGTAATATATTGATATTTCATATACGATTAATTAGGTTATTGGTATTCAGTAGTGTTCATTTTTAACATGTCATGGCGAAAGTAACCTGGAGTTTAAACCCAGGATATAATTGAACGAACGTAGTTACTGCAATTTATCTTCCCCAGTGCATTACGACCAAGGCTCCCTGAACAACTGGAGGTTCCACTGTCTCGGCTACAGCCATAGACCTTTCGCAGCTGCTGCTTTGAGTAATGTTTTTCGGTGGAAAATGTGCAATGGACTTCATGTGTCCAGTACTGCAAAACTTTCGTTTAATAAGTTTAATTTAAGCACCAGCTTTTATCGGTAGAAATTAATTTTACTGCACACACATATACACGCACACACACGCACACACACGCACACACACACACACACACACACACACACACACACACACACATATATATATATATATATATATATATATATATATGTAAGTTGTTTGTTAGAGCTGCTAAGGTGAGCTAAAGCTCATAAATGTATATAATGATTTTTCATGGTAGTTTTTAAAGAATCCATTCATAATAAAATTTTTTTAAGTAGTGTTGGTTTGCCACGTGGATATAGTTTTTAGTTCCATTTATTCTTTTCTCCATTCATAATTTAAATGACGTTTACTTTCCATGGCGCGTATTCTTTTTTTTACATAAGTTATTTCTATGGTAACGTAATTTTGGTTTGATTTTTTAACGGCTAAGAATTTAATTTCACTTCATAATTTGAAACTGACTTGTAAGTATGTCTTTTATTTATCCTTATGTCATATTGTTATTTTTGATATTCTGGTTAATTACGATGTATTTAATGTTGTTTTCATAGGAGTGTTTATGTATATGAGTTTGTGTGTGAGTTTTTAGTTGTATAATTTATTTATCTGTATGAGTGTGGGTGTGTAAATATTGTTGTATATATCGAGTTTAGTGAGTATGTATATGCGTATATGTGAGGGAGTATATGTATCCGTTGTGTGTGTGTTTTGCGTGTGTGTGTGTTTGTGTGTGAATGTGTATATGGGTTTGTTATTTAGGTTTTGGGATGTATGTGTTAATTTGTCTGTGTGGGGAGTGAGTGGGTTTTGGTGTATATTGAGGTTTATAAGTTAGTATAGGTATGTGTATAAGTCGTGGGTCTGTGGTTTACGTGTGTGTATTTGTGTGTGAACGTTTAGGTTAGGGGGATTATTATATAGGTTTGATATAGAGTTTAGCAAAGGGAGATTTTATCGTTATATGTTTATAAGAGTTTTGGTTTATCATGGTTTTTTTTAGGGAATTCGTGGTAATTTGTCTATTTTCGATGTTGGTTGTTTTATTACATTGTTTCATTCAAAATTTTGAGTGGTGTTCGTTTTGCCACGTGAATATTATTTTTAATTCCATTTATTCCATTTCTCCATTTATTAATTTAGAGATGTTCGTTTCCAGAGCGGTTATACTTTTTATACATATGTTAAGTTCCTTGGTAAAGTAATTTTGTTTGGTGTATATGTTGAGGCTTATATGTACTTGTGGGTGTGTGTGAGTGGGGTGGGTGTTTGTATTTGTTATGGGTGTGTGGTTTACGTGTGTGTTTTGTGTGTGAATGTATAGGTTAAAGGGATTGCTATATAAGTATGTTATAGTGTTTAGTAAAGGGAGGTTTTATCATTTCTGTTTTGTGAGTTTTAGCTTATCATGGTAGTTTTATAAAAGAATCCATTCATAATTTTTGTGATTATTTGTCTGTGTGGGGTTGAGTGGGTTTTTGGAGTATATGTTGAGTTTATATGTATGTATTGGTATGTGTAAGTGGTGTGGGTATTTGTATATGTCGTGGGTGTGTGGTTTACGTGTGTGTATTTGTGTGTGAATGTTTAGGTTAGGGGGATTGCTATATAGGTTTGTTATAGAGTTTAGTAAAGGGAGATTTTATCATTATATGTTTTATGAGTTTTGGTTTATCATGATAGGTTTGTTAAGGAATTCGTAGTAATTTGTGTCTATTTGCGATGTCTGTTGTTTTATTGCATTGTTTCATTCATAATTTTTAAGTAGTGTTCGTTTTTACCAAGTGAATATAATTTTAATTCCATTTATTCCATTTCTCCGTTCATAGTTTTGAGTGATGTCCGTTTTCTAGAGCGTGAATGTGGGTTGTATGTGTGTGTGTGGGAGTATGAATAAGTATTGTGTTGAAGTATTTAGCTATTTTATTTATTTATAGTTGCCTAGACGGTTTTATGTGTATGTATAGGGATATATATATAGGTGTGTGATTTAGTGTATGTAGTTAGATATGGTTATATATAATTAGGTATATGTGTATGGGTGTATATATAGTTTATTATTATATTATTATTATTTTTTTGTTTTGTTTATATTTTATATTTTATATTTTATATTTTATATTTTATATTTTATATTTTATATTTTATATTTTATATTTTATATTTAATTGTTGATAGGTTTTTTTTAGTTTATATATTGTTTATATATTGATTATATATGGATTATATACTTATATTTTTTCATTCATACTTTAATTATTTTAAAATTATTATTTTTATATTTTAAAATATTGATTTTTTAGATTGGAAGTCCACCTGAAGATTGTCGATCAAGACAAGAAACGATTGTAGTGGCGGTTTTTTTGACTATTTATTAAAATTTTATGTATTGATTAAGTCTTTCCTTGTTTGTTTTGCAAAATAGTGGTTTTGTCTCTAATAATATTTTATATATATATATATATATATATATATATTATATATATATATGCGTATAGCTGTCGTATGCCAGACGTGTGATGTTTAAACCACGCATAAACACTCACACATTCAAGCATACATACACACAGGTAGTTAGATGTGTACATGTATATATATATATATAATATATATATATATATGTATATATATATCGTAGATTTTGTTCAAAACATGCTACGTACGTTTATATAGCACATATTTTTTTGTTCAAAAATATATTACACAATATGAAACCTACTTTATATGACTCCCATAACCAAATTATTCTGTCAGGCATTTATTACAGTTTACCAGTAAAATTGGTCCATAATGAATATCTGGAAAAATTCAAACACGAGAACTACTTAATTCGGTTCATAGTACAAGTGTCGTGAAATATAGTATCCCACATCCTACCGTCAAATTCGCGTCGGTTCCCTGCCAACAAGCTTTCTATGTACGCAAAATCTCCTACACACACACATTATATATATATATATATTGTTACGAACGAAAAAAGTTATATTTAGATAATCTCTCATTCGTACGACGCAAATTACTACACCATTCTTTGACTTTGCTAGCGAAGACGAAAAGAATACTTGTTTGTAGTCAAGTGACTGTTTAAAGCGTAGACGGTAGGATTTTGAGGCCATTTTATGGTGTGGGTGAAGTATAAAGACTACTGCCCACATGGGGAGGTAGTTCGTGCCGAAAGGAAATCTGTGACGTACTGGGAAGCCGATGTGGACGGTATAGTATTCAGTGCCTTGCGGTCGATGTGAGGTACTCGATGTGAATGATGGTGCCAGGCAATTCCGTATAGAACAGTTTACACATACTGTGAAGTTGGTTTCGGCGATTAAGGTGAACGGTGGAAGGTTTTGAACTGATTACGAAAATAGTGTGAACTTAGCAACGCGGTCAAGGCGTAATAGTACTGTGAACTCGGAAGTAACAAGAATCCAGTCGAAAAAAAGTGAGAAAATATATCATTAGACTGATGAATAAAAAAAAAAGAGCTCACTAAAAGACTATTCTGGGGCAACAGGATCCTTTGTTAACGTGAGTAACTTTAAAATAGGAATGACTTAGCTGTATTAATCAATATGTTTCAATAAAATAATATTGATATTCCTGAAATCACATTTTAGAACTTCCTTCGAACTTATTCTGACAAAATATTGTGTCAATATACCAATTTGTTATGATATGAATTATTTCCACAATTATAAATTTTGCTTTTTAAGTGAATGGATTTAATTTTTACCTCATGTTTATATATGTAACTGTGTGGTAAGAAGTTTACTGCCCAATATCACTGATTCTGAGTTCAGTTTCACCACGTGGTACCTTAGCCACCTGTCTTCTAATACAGTCCCTGGACGACCAAAGCCTTCATTGTGGATTTGGAAACAGTAGACTGAAATATCTGTGTGTGTGTGTTCGTGCTTGTCCTCCATCACTGCTGGACAACCGGTATTATAATTTCTTCCCTGTAACGTAGCGATTTGGCATACGCAGCCGATAAAATAAGAAACAGGCTATTAAGAAATAAGCATTTGGATTGATTCGTACAACTAAAATCCTTCAAGGCGGTGCCTCAACATGGCCACAGTCCAATGACTGAAGCAAGCAAAACTGATGTTTTAAAATGTTAGCAGGTGAAATAAAGCCAGATGTATTCTTACTATATTTTAGGTCATGCATTTTATGAAAAATACCATCACTTGTTAAAGGTTTCCACAAGTAGTGAGTAGTGATCAAATATACATCGATACGTAGATGTTAGATGAAGGATGTTTGTGTGAGCTCTAGTTAGATTAGCTGGTCAGTACAAATAGAAAAAAGGCTACAACAAATCAACCACAGAAAATTTCCATAGAATTTTAAGAAATAAAAGTTTTCGAGAAAGAGCTATTTTTTAAAAAATGTTATTCACCCCATTTACTTGACAACCAGTTCCGCAGGATTCAGTCCCATTCCGTAGCACCTTGGTCACGTGTTTTCTATTATATAGCTAAGGACCGGTGAAAGGATTTGTGTGGGTAGATTTGGTAGACGGAACGATATATATATATTTTATGATTACATGGGTAATCTAATATGGATTGATTTTCGTTATTTTTCCTCTCTGCCTTCGTGGATTGTTTTCGAGTAATTTGTTTTTTCCGGGAGTCTCTTTTTAAAGTAGAGGAAATAGCTAAGGTTCTTTGACTGCTATTTCTATTCTTCGGTATGTGGTAAAGCAAACCTTTACCTTGAAATGGTCCTATTTCATGCCGAATTCTACTTGGTGAAATTATTGATTACTAGTTGATTAATTAATTTCCCCCTTTGTTATTATTGATATACATATATATATATATATATATATGTTAATAAAATAGAACATATGCATATATATAAACATATATGTACGTACCTACCTCTACATGTACATATACACGCATATATGAGTACAGGACACCAAAAAGGACGTCGAACACAATGAGAAACGAAAACATAGACACAAATCAAAGGAACTGGACATTTATTTAAAAACAGCAAAAAAATAGAATACAGGACAATTAACACAAGGAAAAACCCCTTCTTCAGTCGCTAAAGCTTTCATCTACTCTACGTTTCGAAGGATAAAAGCGAGACGTATACTTCGAAGAAAACTTCCTTCCCGCGAAAAGCAAATCAATTAAAATTCTGAGATCTTTTCGCAGAGGGGTAAAAAAAAGCAAGACGGTAACGACAGTACAAACATATAAACAGTAAAAAAATATATATATAAACAGTGGAAAAATAAATATATAACAGTGAGAGACAGGACAAGGAGAACAAGATAAGAAGGGCTGTTAACGCCAGACGAAAAAAGTATTGCAAACGCTGGATTATCGTGGACGACGAGAGAGAGAAAATATGTCGACCAGTAGCCTTACAAGGCGAGCGAGAAAAGACAGGATAGCAGTTACGACGGAAGTATCGTCGCAGATGGACGACGGGAATGGGGGAGGAGGAGCAAGAGGAAGAGAGAGAAGAAGGGGAATGGTGCGAGGAGACCATGAAGAATGGTGAAAGGGAGAGAGAGAATGAAGAATGAGAGAGAGAGGAAGAGACAAGTTAAGTGAGGGAAAAAAGACGAAAAAGGGAATGGAGAGAAAGAAAGAAAGATGCAGAGTCGCGTGAGAGTTAATATCAAGGCTAACTTGATAAACAGAACAATCTTACTTATTAGGGTGCGTGCGTTTAGTCGTATAATATGTTAATAAAATAGAACATATGCATATATAAACATATATGTACGTACCTACCTCTACATGTACATATACACGCATATATGAGTACAGGACACCAAGAAGGACGTCGAACACAATGAGAAACGAAAACATAGACACAAATCAAAGGAACTGGACATTTATTTAAAAACAGCAAAAAATATATATATATATATATATATATATATATATATATATCGAGAGAGAGAGGGGGGGAGAGAGATAGAGAGATAGATAGATAAATAGATAGATAGATAGATAGATAGATAGATAGATAGATAGATAGATAGATAGATAGATAGATAGATAGATAGACAGACAGACAGACAGAGATATATCTATTATATATATATATATATATATATATATATATATATATATATACGTGTGTGTGTGTGTGTGTGTGTGTGTGTGTGTGTGTGTGTGTGTGTCTGTGTCTGTGTGTGTGTGTAATATATATGTAATACATGGAAACATGCAAGCATGAAAAGTCATATTCTTAAGAATATAAACCTGGAAAAATATAGGACAAGTTATTACACCTGTAAAAGTATACAACAAACTATTACTTCAAGTAAAGTAAAGAATAAAAAGCTTTTTATTTAAAACTAGCAATATCGCCCGGCGTTGCTCGGGTTTGTTTCGACCCTTTAGAATTAGAATTTTTGAAAAGTAAGAATTTTGCTTTATGTAGCTTGTTATTCTCTTTAAGTGAACATTTTTCTGGTTGAAATACACCGAATAATGGCGACACAGCAGTCAAAAAATCGTAAAAAGTAGGGATTTTCATAGAAAAAAAGCACCTTTTTTATGTAAATAATTTTTGGTCTTAACATGGCCCCTTTTGAATTTTATCTTCTAAGGAATAAAGCGCAAGTCTTCTTCTATCATACTCTCAATTTTGGTCAACTTTCGCCGCAGGGTCTCGGAGGAAATAGAGTTAGTTGAAGGCTACTAAACCTGCCACACACAGACAACTTCAGCTTTATATATATAGATATTACAGCAAAGAATGCCAGTTCTAATTTATCACTCTTTACAGATCGCATCTTTTAAATTTATTGTACAAAACTTTTCAGTTTGTCTAATTAATCACTTTTTTTCTGTATTTAAGGTATTGAATTAGCCAAATTCTACTTAAATAAATATAGTGTTATTTGTAAACTATAATAAAATAATTTTTAATATTCAAATTTCAATTTTACCTGCAATATTTTAAGTAAAATGTTTCTTATTCTTTATTTTACTAGAAGTAGTAGCTTGTCCTCTACTTTTCCAGGTTTATAATTTTAAGAATATGACTTTTCATGCTCGAATTTTTCCATGTAATCCATGATTTTTCCAGGTGTCAATTATTTAAGATTTTACCTTATAAAATACTAAAAGATATTTCAACTTTTCCATGTTAGTGATGATAATATTTCAATTTTTTCCGTGTTTAATTTCAATATATGTTGTGATCGAATTATTTGATATTACGCAAGTTGAGAACTGAATTAGTGGTGAAGCTTGGAAGCTGCTGCGATTGACGAAACTACTACCGTGGTTGAATGATATATATGTTTCTGTGTGTGTATGTTTGTTCTTCATCACCGCTATATAACTGGTGTTAGTTTGTTGTTTACATCCTCGTAATAAAGCGGTTAGACAAAAGATACACAATTAAGTACTATTGTCGATTTGTTCAACTAAACACTTCTAGTAGATGCCTCAGAGTAATGACTGAAAGAAGTAAAATTGGAAGTACTATAATGCATTTGTGACAATTACATCAACTTTATTAACGGCCTATTAACTGATCCTTACAAAGCAAATGTAAACTTCACTGTATTGTTTGCATAGTAAGCAAATATTAAAAAATATGTGTCATATAGGCGCAGGAGTGGCTGTGTGGTAAGTAGCTTGCTAACCAGCCACATGGTTCCGGGTTCAGTCCCACTGCGTGGCATCTTGGGCAAGTGTCTTCTGCTATAGCCCCGGGCCGACCAATGCCTTGTGAGTGGATTTGGTAGACGGAAACTGAAAGAAGCCTGTCGTATATATGTATATATATATATATATATATATATGTTTGTTTGTATGTCTATGTTTGTCCCCCTAGCATTGCTTGACAACCGATGCTGGTGTGTTTATGTCCCCGTTACTTAGCGGTTCGGCAAAAGAGACCGATAGAAAAAGTACTGGGCTTACAAAAAGAATAAGTCTCGGGGTCGAGTTGCTCGATTAAAGGCGATGCTCCAGCATGCCCGCAGTCAAATGACTGTAACAAGTAAAAGAGTAAAAGAGTAACATACTGGATTTGCAACTGAACGATTCAATTTCATATGCTACCAATATTCCCAGACTTGCCATAACTTCAAAAGAAGCAATGGCACTGAGTTGTCAAATGGAACATAAACCCGAAGAAGAGAACGTAAACTTGAAGCTACAACTTTTCACTACTTAATAAAAAATCGCCTACCAACTTTGTACAGTAAAAATACTTGAAATGCATTTTACTAATAAACCACCATTCATTCGACACTCTGGGCGTATTTTGTCTAATTCACATAAAATCATCAAATCCTTGCAAATGTTTAACCATTTGATCTCACATAACAGGTATACGGTATGTTAAACATCTTTAATATAAGCCTCGTACAGCAGACGAAATGTCTTCGTTCGAAACATCCAATGTAACTCTTTCCACTATTTCCATGTTAGTATGAACATTGGTTCTACGCATTATAGTTTCTTTTTTCATATGTATAATTACATATATATATATATATATATATATATATATACATACATATTTTTGATTATATTCACATATTAATTGATAGATTTGTTCGTAAAATTTTTTCCCGGCATGCCCTGTATCACCGGGTTTATTTTGCAAGATTTACAAGTTGTTTAGATCAACACATGGTCTAACGCTCTGTGCATCTCGATTTAACAAAAACGTCTCGCTGATGAAACCGGCCTTAGCAGACATATTCTGTCTGTTTTGCTAGAAAGAGGTAGAAACTGATCAGTTCGGGATATATCGTTAATGGTAAATGTTTTTGATTTTCACTCTCGATGAATTTATCCCTTTTTTGTGTCCGTAGCACTTGGCATCCTTATTTAGGAGCCCTTGATTATATTTCTATATGAATAATATTTTGTCTAATGATTTATTCGTCTTTTGTGCTGGGCCACTGGTAGTAATCTATATTATTACCCTTTGTTTATATTCACACACACACATATATATATATATATATATATATATATATATTCAAAGTGTGACCCGCATGTGTACCGTTGGCGATTTTTTTCCCTGCGTCTTCCCTTCTCTGGATCTTTCCTTTTCCTATGTTTCTGACGAAGAGCTCCGCTCGAAACGTTAAGCCCTCCTTCTTTCCTTCTTTCCTGAGTGTCCAATAATACTATACTTGTTCCACATCCTCGCGTTGTTGTGTTTTCTCTTTGTGTTTTCATGTTTGGATTAACTTTATATATATATATATATATATATATATATATACTTTATTTAAAAGCAGCAGAAAATTCAACAAAACCTGTTACTCTGAGTAACATGTTTTCTTGAATTTTCTGCTTTTAAATAAAGCATATTACTCTACCACTGGTATTTGAGTACTCTTTTTCCACCTTGTTTCACATTTATGTGTTTACTCCGGTATATATATATATATATATATATATATATATATCGGTCTGTTGAGCTATATGTTTATATCTTTATATTATGACATTTCTGTATTATTTACCGTCTCGATTCTTTTATTTCCTCTTAATTTGTTATCGTTATCTATATATATATATATTTACACACGCACACACATGTGCGTAGACATATATACATGTATACACAGATATATAATGTACATATGTATATTATATGCGCACATGCATATGCGTGTGTGTTTGAGCCTGTTATATGTTGTGCCTCCTGAAAAATGCCGATGGTGCAACAGATTTTCTACTTTCACATGTTATATGCAAGTCTCTTACAAAGCTGCTTTTCTTAAATGATTGCTGACTTTTCTTTATAATTCAACTACTTTAATATTTTGAATGAACCAGCAGTATGCCCAAATTTATATCAATACCCTCACTCTCACGAAGTGTAGCGAATCAATGTTAAGCCATACGAATTCAATACAAACGTGTTAAGCTGTTTTGAAAGATTTTAGTCACCTCTTATAACTTTTTAAATAATGAAATTTACTATCACTAATTCAATATATATTGATATTATCCTTTTTACCCTCACTAGATTGCGGTTATGCTGTGGTACCGCCTTGAAGGGTTCTATTCGAATTAATCAACCCTAGTCCTAAGCCTGGTATTTATTCTGCTGTCCTATTTTCTCTGAAATGCAAAGTTACAGAAAGGTAAACGAGGTAACACCGGTTGTGAAGCGGTGGTGGGGACAACCATAAACACACACACCACACACTCGTGGTATCATCAATAAGTATCCGGAGTGTTGACATAGTAACGAAGCTAAAGCATGCAGAGTGAAGTCGCTTGGCACAAACTGATCATGAACTCTGCAGTCCATGCGACTAAGTTTAACGTTCGAGCTTACTTCTGCTGTTTACTGCAGGGCTTGGAAGTGACGTGTGTAGCGTGTGTTCGTCGCATTGAACAATGACAGAGGAAGTTGAGCAGAGAATCTGCATCAAATTTTGCCAAAGGCTTGGCGATATCAGCTCAGAAACCTACGCAAAATTTTCAAAATTTTTTATCGTTCTTCACACTATCAAAGAGATCTTGCGCAACTTAAACTAGAGTGTCCTTTTAGTCAGCTGAAAGCAGTTTTAGTACAAACTTGACAAACACATGTCTCATACTCAAATCTTCAGTGATAATGGACTGAACTGAACCGTAACTAATCTGTACATCCTCTGATAACTCACGGGTGGTGATTCCACGATTTTCCTTCACAGCTACACGCACATCTGCAATGTTACTCTCAGAATTGAGAATAACATCCAGAACGTTCGTCAATATCGACATTTTTTGGCCATATTGGAAACGTCTGAACCACTCATACATTTGTGTGCAACTCATACACTCTTCGCCACATTAGAACGTTAACCCTTAGTGCACATGCAC
Organism: Octopus sinensis; assembly: GCF_006345805.1. Lineage (NCBI taxonomy): Eukaryota > Metazoa > Mollusca > Cephalopoda > Octopoda > Octopodidae > Octopus > Octopus sinensis. The sequence goes on along the minus strand of NC_043002.1, from coordinate 119,745,837 downwards.
AGCAGAGTCGAAGGTCAATCTTTACCTAACGGCTTTACCCTGTATTTATTGATCAGTCCCCATATATATATATATAATATATATATATATATATATATTTATATACATACATACATACACATACATACATACATACATGCATATATATATATATATATATATATATATATATATATATATATATATATATATAATATTATTAGAGACAAAACCACTATTTTGCAAAACAAACAAGGAAAGACTTAATCAATACATAAAATTTAATAAATAGTCAAAAAAACCGCCACTACAATCGTTTCTTGTCTTGATCGACAATCTTCAGGTGGACTTCCAATCTAAAAAATCAATATTTTAAAATATAAAAATAATAATTTTAAAATAATTAAAGTATGAATGAAAAAATATAAGTATATAATCCATATATAACCTATATATAATCCATATATAATCAATATATAAACAATATATAAACTAAAAAAACCTATCAACAATTAAATATAAAATATAAAATATAAAATATAAAATATAAAATAACATATAAAATATAAAACAAAACAAAAAATAATAATAATATAATAATAAACTATATATACACCCATACACATATACCTAATTATATATAACCATATCTAACTACATACACTAAATCACACACCTATATATATATCCCTATACATACACATAAAAACGTCTAGGCAACTATAAATAAAAAAAATAGCTAAATACTTCAACACAATACTTATTCATACTCCCACACACACACACATACAACCCACATTCACGCTCTAGAAAACGGACATCACTCAAAACTATGAACAGAGAAATGGAATAAATGGAATTAAAATTATATTCACTTGGTAAAAACGAACACTACTTAAAAATTATGAATGAAACAATGCAATAAAACAACATACATCGCAAATAGACACAAATTACTACAAATTCCTTAACAAACCTATCATGATAAACCAAAAACTCATAAAAACATATAATGATAAAATCTCCCTTTACTAAACTCTATAACAAACCGATATAGCAATCCCCCTAACCTAAACATTCACACACAAATACACACACGTAAACCACACACCCACGACATATACATAAACACACCACTTACACATACCAATACATACATATAAACCTCAACATATACTCCAAAAACCCACTCAACCCCACACAGACAAATAAACACAAAAATTATGAATGGATTCTTTTATAAAACTACCATGATAAACTAAAACTCACAAAACAGAAATGATAAAACCTCCCTTTACTAAACACTATAACATACTTATATAGCAATCCCTTTAACCTATACATTCACACACAAAAAAAAAACACACACGTAAACCACACACCCATAACAAATACAAACACCCACCCCACTCACACACACCCACAAGTACATATAAGCCTCAACATATACACCACACACAAATTACTTTACCAAGGAACTTAACATATGTATAAAAAGTAAACCGCTCTGGAAACGAACATCTCTAAATTAATGAATGGAGAAATGGAATAAATGGAATTAAAAATAATATTCACGTGGCAAAACGAACACCACTCAAAAATTATGAATGAAACAATGTAATAAAACAACCAACATCGAAAATAGACAAATTACCACGAATTTCCTAAAAAAAACCATGATAAACAAAAAACTCTTAAAAACATATAACGATAAAAACACACACGTAAACCACACACCCAACACATACAAACACCCACCCCACTCCCACACCCCAAGTACATATAAGCCTCAACATATACACCAAACAAAATTACTTTACCAAGGAATGTTTAGGTTAGGGGTTATTATATAGGTTTGTTATAGAGTAGCAAGGGAGATTTTATCGTTATATGTTTATAAGAGTTTTGGTTTATCATGGTTTTTTTTAGGAAATTCGTGGTAATTTGTCTATTTTCGATGTTGGTTGTTTTATTACATTGTTTCATTCAAAATTTTGAGTGGTGTTCGTTTGCCACGTGAATATTATTTTTAATTCCATTATTTCCATTTCTCCATTTATTATTTAGAGATGTTCGTTTCCAGAGCGGTTATACTTTTTATACATATGTTAAGTTCCTTGGTAAAGTAATTTTGTTTGGTGTATATGTTGAGGCTATATGTACTTGTGGGTGTGTGTGAGTGGGGTGGGTGTTTGTATTGTTATGGGTGTGTGGTTTACGTGTGTGTTTTTGTGTGTGAATGTATAGGTTAAAGATTGCTATATAGTATGTTATAGTGTTTAGTAAAGGGAGGTTTTATCATTTCTGTTTTGTGAGTTTTAGCTTATCATGGTAGTTTTATAAAAGAATCCATTCATATTTTTGTGTTTATTTGTCTGTGTGGGGTTGAGTGGGTTTTTGGAGTATATGTTGAGGTTTATATGTATGTATTGGTATGTGTAAGTGGTGTGGGTATTTGTATATGTCGTGGGTGTGTGGTTTACGTGTGTGTATTTGTGTGTGAATGTTTAGGTTAGGGGGATTGCTATATAGGTTTGTTATAGAGTTTAGTAAAGGAGATTTTATCATTATATGTTTTTATGAGTTTTTGGTTTATCATGATAGGTTTGTTAAGGAATTTGTAGTAATTTGTGTCTATTTGCGATGTATGTTGTTTTATTGCATTGTTTCATTCATAATTTTTAAGTAGTGTTCGTTTTTACCAACTGAATATAATTTTAATTCCATTTATTCCATTTCTCTGTTCATAGTTTTGAGTGATGTCCGTTTTCTAGAGCGTGAATGTGGGTTGTATGTGTGTGTGTGTGTGTGGGAGTATGAATAAGTATTGTGTTGAAGTATTTAGCTATTTTTTTTATTTATAGTTGCCTAGACGTTTTTATGTGTATGTATAGGGATATATATATAGGTGTGTGATTTAGTGTATGTAGTTAGATATGGTTATATATAATTAGGTATATGTGTATGGGTGTATATATAGTTTATTATTATATTATTATTATTTTTTTGTTTTTGTTTTGTTTTATATTTTATATTTTATATTTTATATTTTATATTTTATAGTTTATATTTATATTTAATTGTTGATAGGTTTTTTTTTTTTTTTAGTTTATATATTGTTTATATATTGATTATATATGGATTATATATAGGTTATATATGGATTATATACTTATATTTTTTCATTCATACTTTAATTATTTTAAAATTATTATTTTTATATTTTAAAATATTGATTTTTTAGATTGGAAGTCCACCTGAAGATTGTCGATCAAGACAAGAAACGATTGTAGTGGCGGTTTTTTTGACTATTTATTAAAATTTTATGTATTGATTAAGTCTTTCCTTGTTTGTTTTGCAAAATAGTGGTTTTGTCTCTAATAATATTTTATAATATTTTACTATAAAATTGGATTTAATCCTAAATCTGATTTTTTCCCTGTAAATTTGGATTTATTCCCTAATATTTATTATTATATATATATATATATATATATATATATATATATACACACACAAGGATAAGATCGTTATTTAAAATACCGATCATATTAAGTGGCTGTGCATATATATATATATATATGTATGTATGTATACGTGCGTATATGTAAGTATTCGTATGTTGTATATATATATTTGTATTTATGTACTATTTTGCGTGTATTCTACTGAGGAGGCGACGCATTTCTTATGCAAAATCAGAAATCCGGGATCTGGAATTATCCAATAATTTTTTGTTAGATTATTTTGTCTCATTGTCTTCTCTCCTGGTGGTGTATGAACATTTAATGAGATTTTAGAATCAAGCATGGTGGTATCTTTTAGATACCCTTAATTATAACATATATATATATATATATATATATATATATATAATATATATATATAAACGCTCCATCTACCGCATCCACTTACATGGCTTTGATCTGCCTGGTAGTAGAAGACACCTCCGCAAGGGCCCATGCATTAGAACTAAACCCGGAATCATGTGATTGGAAAAAAGATCTTCACCACACATCCATGCCGGCTCCCATATATATATATGTGTGTGTGTGCGTGTGTGTGTGTGTGTGTGTAATCATCTCCAACGTTTTCTTTTTCATTTCAGAGTTCTATAACCCCTATCCTTACCATTCGTATTTTCCGAACAATTTAACTCGCCCCCTTTCCACATCTATTCTCTCTCTCTTTCTCTCTCCCTCTTTCTTTATCGGTATGTGTCTCCCCTGCACATACGCGAATGTGCACTCACATAAATTCACACAGTCACACATTCTAATAAATATATATTACGAATAGTCATAGTTTTTATTCATTATTATGAGTTTTCGTATCTAATCATTAATCAATTTTTTTTCAGCCAATCACTGAATGTGTTGTATGTGTATGCCTGTGTTTGTGTGGTTTGTATGTATACATATGCGTTTAAATGTACGTATGTGTGTGTTTATGCTTATATATATATATATATATATAATATATATATATATATATATATATATATATATTATATATATATATATATCATTCACCTTAGTACCACAAACATCACAGTGTGACAGGGAGAGATGTTTTATGTCTTTTCGTAATAGAACAGTTTTATAACTTTCCTGAAATATCAAGTTTATGACGGCTCCGCATGTCTGAGAACGTTGATCGCTTCCTTAGAGCTAAGTTTTCATTTGATGACCTTATATTTGTTTAATCTCAGCTATAACTGTTGGAGTGTCCTTAGAGAGTAACAATTACTAAGGTCAAAAATCAAAGTGTTCCTATAACCAAACTATGAACACAATACAAAATCAAAGCATATCTGAATGCGCTAGAAAATATCTTACTGTCCACTTGTTATTGGGTGCCCCATAATAGTTAACTCAAACTAAAATACAATTTCAATTCATGATAAAAGCCATCTCAGTTTCATATACCCGACTGATGGTCTTTGCAAAACTGTAAATATGATGTTTGAAAAACTTAAAGCTTAAAATATACTAAATGTGTGTTTAGTTAAAAATAAACTTCGTTGTTGCTAGTATCATATATGAGGTGTGATGAATGGTAATATATATATTTTAAACTAACAGGGGTACAAACAATTCTTGTTTATGTCGGCACCCTTGGAACTGGCTTGCTGCTATTTTTGTCATTGGTATTTACATATCTTTCTTGTTCTGGTTCCTTAAACCTGTTTTTGTTATTCTTTTTCTTCTGCTTATACTACTACTACTACTACTACTACTACTACTACTACTACTACTACTACTACTACTACTTCTACTACTACTACTACTACTACTACTACTACTACTACTACTACTACTACTACTACTACTACTTGCTGCTACTACTACTACTACTACTACTACTACTACTACTACTACTACTACTTCTACAACTACTTTTTTCTTCTTCCTCACCTTTCATTTTTAGCTTCAAATCAATCAGGGCATATATAACCTATGATCCAAGCGTTTGAACTACGATTGTCTTCTTTGTTTTTTTCTTCTCTCAGACTACTTTATCTGATATATTTCTTTCCTTTTCCACACGGTAAAGATACTTTGTCAAAAATCCTGTGGCTGCTTTTAGCAGGTTATAAAACATGCTGATTACTTCACCCATTCCTACGGTTGAAAGACTACGAGAATGATAGAGTAGCGTTATAAATTTAAATGCACGCGAAGATGAGTTTTCTATCCCTTTCGAAATATTAATAGAATACTAATAATATTGTGTGGCTATTTCCCTTATCTATAGTATTTCACATTCAAAGAGTAGCGTTATGCTAGAAATTTAACTTCGATAGTACATTTACTAAGACTGGTACATCGAACAAAATGCCTGTTACTGTTTAGTGACCTCATCTGCATATTTTATTACAATAAACTCCCTGTCTATGACTGTGTGATTTTATCAATTGTTTTCTATCCACAAATGTTTAGCCTTGCATCTAAAAAAATACCATATTTATTACAGGTGGAGAAGTTTAAGTATCACGAGAGTTGGAAGGTAAGAGGCCGGATTTGGATGCTAGATTTGCAGCTGGTACTGTTCCAGTATTCGGTCTTCAGAAGAGTTAGCAAACAATCCAGACACGCAGTTTTCGTGCCAAACCTCAGCTATGGTCATGAATGTTGAGTCATGACCCATGACCTAAAGAATACGGTTGCGAATATAAGTGACCGAAATAGATGTTCTGAAGTCTTCTAGAGTAACGATGACAGGGTGGATAGGTTGGAGATCAGGGATCGAGACGCTACTTCTCCGTATTGCGCGGTCACAACTTCAATATGATGGACACGCCATTACAATGTTCCAGGAACAAGGTGGATTCTTGAAACTGAGCCAAGCGGCACGATATTTTGAGGTAGAGCAAGGGAGGTTTGGGTTATCTCGATAGTTTAAGTTGACCACGCTTATGATTGCTCCTAATAGCAATCCCCTAATGGAGATGGGTCTTGAACATTCTTCCCCTACATTCCACCCTGGAATTGTGGTCGGAGAAGATGAAGGGATGGAATTTGATAAATACATCACACGTTTCTTCCCTTACATTAAATAGGATTAGATATACCTTGAATAGCATGCATTACAATGCCTACAGTCAACAAATGTTGTGTAAGACTGCCCTGACAATATCAACTAATGCAAGTATTGCTTTTTACTGGAAACTATGCTTATCCCCATAGATGTCATTACGGAAGTGATTGTGCTTAATTTATGTCGCGACAATTACAAGCTGGATAATACATTTTATCAAAAGAAATAATGTTTTTGATATAACAGCTAGTGTTTAATAGCAGAAACAACACATTTACCACCCACAAAACTTCAAGCCGACACAAATTCCTCCTGGTAGTCAATCGGCATAATTGAAAGGAGGTTAAATCTCTTTTAAATCTCATTTTCCTGACTTAAAATGGATAACCCCAAAACGTGATTAGACTGCCTCAGCTGGACCGTATTCCATCACAAGCTAGATCGATCCCGATCAATTAAGTACTAAACAAATACATTTAGGGATATAGCAGCATGAGAGAACAAAGAAGCCTCGTTCTTATCGCATGATCAACAGACAATACTACTTAAATCCCCTCCAATAACACGCAGGGAAGATTAGATACAGTCTGGGGTACAATACGCCACAGCATAGAAAAGGTTAGCTACAGCTGGAATGATTTTTATGATTGGTCAATTTGTTCACCGGTTACTTATGGTTAAACAACAAATTGAAACATTTTGACCGACAACGATTAAGGTTACCGATAAAACTATAAGTCAGTTAAAACTAGAAAGAATGCTAACAGCGCCAGAAATAGCGGACAAATTTCCCTTAAATGAGAGAATAGAAAAGAAATGCTTACAGATGAATACCTTCGATCATGGGTACCTTTGATCAAAGCTGATATCTAGTTAGCCAACAACAGCAAAAAACATGAGTGGTAGCTAATACATACTGTCAATGACAAATATATTGCATATATGTACACTTTAATTCGCGTAGATATGATACACAATAATGAGACTACAAAATAACTACATCTTTTGGGGGCTTATAATAATCTTCTTTATATATAAAAGTGAAGTTGTGTGTCTGTCTCCTACGATTTAGATTCCTAACTACTCCCTCATTTTGCGGTGCAGTTTCACCAAAACCGGGTATCTTATAGTCGTGATTCATATCGAGCCCTTCTGGGTATTAGCGCGCGTCTACGATGAATCTACGATTTAAAAAAAAATTACCATCATTTTTTCCATTTTAATGCATTTTTTTCGCTATTATATAAGGGAAGTAACTCTCTAAAAATGTCTACGATGAGTCAACGATTTTTTAAAAAAATTACCATCATTTTTTTTTCCATTTTTAATGCATTTTTTTGCTATTTTTTGGCTATAACTCTCTAAAAATGCTTATATAGTTATTTCCCTTACAAACCCGAGCAACGCCGGGCGATACTGCTAGTTATTTATAAATGAGCTGCAGCCCATTTAATTATTTCAACTATACACAGAGAAAATATTTCATGAGAACTTCTCTTATCGCGAGAGCAGAAAAATATCAGCATCAAAGTGAGTTAATACAAACCATATGACGTAATGAAATATTAATCAAACCCCCTTCTGAAATATGCAACACCAGATTTCTTAAAATGCCAAGCTCCAAGAAGAGGGTGCAATCTTTGTAGATTTTACAGAAAGGTAGAATGATTAAAATTTTTTCCTCTATAGTTACCCTAGTAAAACACAAACTTGCACCCTAAGCTGCCTAACGATAAGTTTATTAGCAAACTCCTGCAGTCCTTAAATCATTCAGTTGCCCCTATATTTATTGGTGCATTACACATGTTCGGAGACCCCCTTCGGTCACGACACAGACCATGGGATTGCACCTAGAAAGTTACCCTCCTAGACACAAGTCCGGGCGAGGTTGTTTATGGAAGACCAGCAGTCGCCCATGCATACCAGCCTCCCCTCTCCACGCCACTGATGTTATCCAAGGGAAAGACAAAGGTCGATACAGCTTGGCACCAGTGACGTCGCAACTCATTTCTACAGCTGAGTAAACTGGAGCAACGTGAAATAAAGTGCCTTGCTCAAGAACACAACACGCAGCCCGGTCCGGGATTCGAGCTCACAACCTCACGATCGTAAGCTCGACGCTCTAACCACTGAGCCATGCGCCTTCACATGTATGTTCACATCATTTCACCTGAGATGGAATGAACAGCAATTTAAAAAGTGACTTATTTAACAGAAATTCCATATCTGTTACGCTTTAATAGTAGAGATTTCATTATTCTAAACACGCTACAATTATCTTTATTCTTCAAAAGTGTCTCCAACACATTATCATTGAAAATATTTAAGAAGGACGTTTAACAAAGGTGCTTGTTTTGATTGTGCTATTTTCCCCGCTTCAAAGACAGTAAGTGCATAATCATGAATTAAACCTATTGATTCATATCTTTATAAATTTTATCTCCACAAAATGAAAATAAGTCTTTTAACAAAATAGGCACAAATATAGCAGGTATTGATAAAACCCAACCGGACGTTGATTAGAAATGAAATGGTAAAACAAAAATATTTTACAAATAACGTTAGTCTCTTCCGAGTTGTTTAGCAGACGTCAAAGATGTTCGATAATTCAATCTGGCTTAATCTCTAAATCTAAATAAAATTAATTGTTCTGAACCTTGTCCACTGTTTCGCTACTCTTATCTGGTTTAAAACTCGAGTCTTCAATTACAAATAGTTGAGAAGGTCACACTATCTGTGAAAGCTTTCATGAGATAAATTAATTAGCTGGCATCAAACGAAATGTTGCTTAAAATAACTATTTCATTAAATAGTTTACTTCAGGTACATTTTCAACGCTTGTTTTGATGTTCTTTGTTATTTTAAAACTAAACGTATGAAGGACTGTTATTACTGCTATATAAATGTTAAAGATATAGATGTTGTCACGGAGTAAGACTTTAAATTATATAACAAACATCTGAACTTATAAAAAGATTGTTAATGTTAGCATAGATACACATGAGTGATAGCTTCGGCTCATATAAGCCATTTTAAGACAAATATTGAAACAAACTAAATACAAATATACACAGTGATATCTCAAGCCTGACATAAGTTCTTGTCATTTTTATTGCATTCTTGTTTTAAAGTGGTTTTTAACTCCAATATACACACATAAGCATGCTAAAAGAAGGAAATGCATAAAAGATACACTACAGATATTTTCACATTCTGCAACAAGTTTCTAACATTGAAATGCAGCCATGCCATGGAGGAGACTTTTAATATTTGCAACATTTCATTAGGTGAAATCTGAAATTAGGGCGCCTTAGCAACCTTGGCTTTTCGGTTTTAAGAAGAAATGCGTCGTGGATGTGGAGATTTTCCATCTTACCTGGTGTAAATGATTATTAATGCTGGCAGTAACTACGTTTGAAAATATTGATAGTCAATGCAGCGTAGTGTAAATTACGTGGATATCGTACAAGATTATTTCTCTTTTCTCTTTTACTTGTTTCACTCATTTGACTGCGGCCATGCTGGAGCACCGCCTTTAGTCGAGCAAATCGACCCCGGGACTTATTCTTTGTAAGCCCAGTACTTATTCTATCGATCTATTTTGCCGAACCGCTAAGTTATGGGGACGTAAACACACCAGCATCGGTTGTCAAGCAATGCTAGGGGGACAAACACACACACACACACACATACACACACACACATATATATATATATATATATACATATATACGACAGGTTTCTTTCAGTTTCCGTCTACCAAATCCACTCACAAGGCTTTGGTCGGCCCGAGGCTATAGCAGAAGACACTTGCCCAAGATGCCACGCAGTGGGACTGAACCCGGAACCATGTGGTTGGTTAGCAAGCTACTTACCACACAGCCACTCCTGCGCCTATTATATTATAGATATTATAGATACTGACTAAATATATAACTGATTTTCGCATTTCGTTGCATGTTTCTAACACTTAACTGCAACCGTGCCAGAGGACAGTTTTTAAGTCGGTCATATCGATTCGAAAGTTATTTCAATGGGGAAGTTATTATATCGCTTTCTATTGAATCGCTAAGTTCCCTTTGATAAGCAAAGCGATGCATCTCGACCAACCAGTTTACAGAGTAAACATGAACTCACACTCCCTCACACATATATACGTACACATATATAAAAAAAATTAGATTGGTATTAACTCAAATGTTACTCGAAATTTCACGTAGGTAAGGTATACTTGCGATCAATGGGCAGTATTTGGTGAATGAATCAGAACAAGCCAAACTTATTTCAACGGGAAATTTATTTCAGTGCTTTCTATTGAACTGTTACATTCCCGTTTATAAACAAAACGATGCATTTGTTTATGCTTTTGAATACCGTACTGGAGTATTATAGATACTGACAATATAAGTGATTAAGGAAGACAAAATACTCTAACAGGACCGGTAGTAAAATCCCGATTGTTACAAGCTAGGGTGGTGCCCTCTGTCTCTGTGCGTTTATTGTTGTTATATGGGATCTGGAAAGTAATACTGTCAAGCGTGAAGCGCCTAAAGCAGCTGAAATTTTATTTTATATGTGTGTCAATGGTGTTACCGAACTAAATTTAGAAAGTTCCTACGTATGTTCGTGGAGATATAAAAATCATCTGGAGGATTAAATCAGAATCCTTTTTTTTTTCATTTTCTAATTTGGTCCCTGTTATGTCGGTGTCCTCGACGGATATTATTTTCTCACTGGAGACGCTTCCAGGTTGTTCCTCCTTACAAAAAACGGTGTTTTTTTGAAATATGTACCGCATGAAGATGAAACAGAAACTCACTTAATTACTCCAGTTGCAATATTTTACATTATGGTTGGATGAATTTTGAGGAATTTTACCATTTGCTTGAGTATAAATGTAGAGTGAAGAAGTTGCTTATCGTTTATTTAACGTCTGAGACAACCCTATCTACGAGAAGATTAATAAAAAGACGAATATAGAGAATCATTTCTTCCTTTTTTTCTTAGAAGAATATACAAAGAACATACAAGTTGTTGTATACCAAATGTTTCCATGAAAAGCGACAAGCGTAATCAATGCATGCAATGGAAAGCCTGTGCTTTTAAGCATTAACGACTTGTCTGTAGATATGTACAGATTCAAAAGGAAAAGAATTTACCCGTCCAGTTAAAAACCTCAGGATTTTGTTATAATCACAGCTACTTCCAAAACAGTTTTCAAACTACAGGAATGTAGTCAATCAATCTTACAAACTTTACATACTTGCAGAAAAAAAGAATAAATATGAACTGCGCACTAAACGTATTCTAAAATGCTGGCAAACAACCTCATTTACTCCTACAAAAAAGATCTACTGCATAGAGCACCGTAAACATAGAAAGAGCTCCTAAACACCTCGCTCTGGAAATACTTGACAGTTCTCTTAAGCACTACAAGATCAATATCCTCTCTTTCTTCAAATGTGTGTTAATCAATAAATACTAAAACATATTAGAAATAGTAAACCCACAATCGACGTTAATAAACTCAATGTGGATAAAACAATAGTACTGCAGCATCGCTAATAAAGAGTCAGCATTGAAACCACCCCTTAGCTTTGATCAGTTTAATATTGTGTACTTCTGTACACTTATCTTTAAATCATTTCTTCTGAAAGCTTTGGTGATACGACCTGGATAGCAGGAAAAAATAAATTCCAGGACGGCATTTTACACTCCGATCATTCCTGTTTGGTCAAAGAGGTAAGAGACGTTATCTTTCTCTTCCGTATGAATTACACTGGTCAACAAATAAGATTTTTGAAATGGTGTTGAGACACCAAACATCTCTTTTAGCTAATTTGAGGGCGCTGAATCTGAAAATGACCTTACTTTTTCTTAGGTAGCTACCGTTTTTGCTGTACAGAAAACTAATTCTTGGGGAAAAATGCCTTTTTTTCATTTGTCTTCTGTTTTTCTCAAAGTAAAATCGTAGAGTCCTCTCACTTCGTATTCAAACCAACAAATATTGGTCTGCTTATTGAGAAATACTATTTTTGCAATAACTAAGTCTTTAAAATAACGCGATTGAATATACCAAGACCAACAAGTATTTTCATGAAATCATTAAATACAGTAGCCTTCGTGAGCCTAAGAACTATGGTAAAGATTTTCTCTTTCTTGATTGTCTGTCATGTTCAATGTTACTTAAGTCCCTTTTGATACTCCAGCAGTAGCCAACCATCATTCGTTTGTCGCACCGTCCCTGGTAGCGCTCTTCTATTGTTTTGATATCCTGATGGAATCTTTCTACTTGTTCATCACTCATATCGCTGCAATTATCCGGAAATTTCTCTAGATGGCTATGTAAAAAATGAACCTTAATACTTATATTAGCACTTATGTCCTGTAGACTTTTCAGCAGCTTTTCCACTAACTCCTTGTAGTTTTTGGCCCGGTAATTGCCTAAGAAGTTTTTCATCAAGTCAACAAACGATGTCCAAGCGCCTAATTCCAAGTCATTCAATGAGTTAACAAATTGATCATCTTTAATGAGTTTCCTGATATCAGGCCCATCAAACATTCCTGCTTTGAGTTTTTTCGGTGCTAAGTCCTGGAAACGATTTACATATATACTCAAAACATTCACTTTCTTTGTCAAGTGATTTTACATACTGTTTCATTAATCCCAGTTTGATATGCAAAAGAGGGAAGAGAATTTTTTCTTTCGGAACTAGCGCTGCACTAGTAACGTTCTTTTCACTGACTCTCCGGGTGGCCAATCTTTCCTTTTCCGGAGCTCCTCTTTTGCTCTACTGTCCCACATACAAGAAACATGGGAATTTCGTGCAGCCACTTTGTCGACCAAGCAGGAAACTTACTATTTTCAAATCGACACATAATAGCCATTTATGCTTGGCGTATTTAGTCAGTTCCATAACCTGTTTGATGATATCATTTTTTTCTTTCAGTGTTGTTGAATATCTATAGGTATTGGCGCATACACGTTGGTATTATGGAGCAAAACACATTTCAAACTACGTTTTGTACCATCAATGAACAATCGGAGTAAAGACTGGGACAGTGGATAGATCTGCGTTTCTTTTGGTTCAGTCTCACTGAACAGAAGTAACATTCGTCAGAGTGGTTCTTTGGTTCATGCCAGATCATAGGAATAGTGTCCACTGTCTCATGTGTTCCAAGCATGTCTTCCAAACAATGTGAGGGGTTCCATGATTTGTCCTGATCACCAAGCTCGACGTGAAAGTAAGCACAATAGGTTTTCTTGTAAAAGTCAGATATCAGTTTTCTGTTGGCTCTCAGTGTGAACTCGCTGCATGTATAACAAAATAAATTGGGATCATTTTTGCATCCTCTTGTTGAAGCCATGTCATTTGATATCTATATCTATGATTAAAAAAGAACATGAGTTGGTTAAGCATTTACATTACACTTTGCGTGTTCACATTTAGGTAATTTGAGCTTTCCTAATGTCCTACGGAAAGACTCGTAAAAAAGGTCAATAACGAAAGACGGAAAGAGTCGTTACGCTGATTCTGCTTCGTATCTTCGTAATCCCGCGTGGAGTTCAGATGTTATGGTGAAACCATTTTCATGATGTTCATCACGTACAATGGAATAGGTGAATTCAATTGGGATGTCTTTAGTTGGAGGTTTTTTCCAACTGTGAAAACAAAAGCTCTTAATGTGCTTGGTTTCCTTCTGTATTGAAAGGATAAATCTAATGGGATAAATTTATGAATATCAAACAGAAGATTTTAGGGTTTCATTTTTTTATATCACCTTAATTATCAGGTTTACGAAAGTGTATTACTCATAATGTTTATCAGTTAATTTGAATTTTGGCAATAATTGGAAAAATTCGGTACGTCTATTTTAAAAGTTTTGACGCAAAAACACTTTTTCCTTATAAAAAAAGTTTATATCAAGTGGCTGACATAAATTGATCGGCCTACCTGAAAATTCATAGGTTTCTACTACCCTTTTAAACTAAATTTTGCGATCAGCCAAGATCGTCAATTTGTATTTTTTCCAAAAATGAGCAATTTCAGTACAGCAAAATCGTTAGCTAACCACGAAAAACTAAGGACATTTTCGGAATCAGCACCATCACATCAGCTAAAAAACGTGTTTTGTTTCCTGGCACCAGAAATCGTATTGACTAGTGTTATGACTGAGGTGAGGTAACTGGGATTATATTATTTAATTTTCATATCCTCAGTAAGCGTACCATAACACGTATTTCCGAACTCTACGTATAATGATGCCTTAACAAAATTCATAGGCTATGAAGAAAGTTAGAAATACTATAATATATAACCAGAAATATTACGACGCTTGTAAGATATTCTAGTTTTTGTAATCAAAACAACACGTTCCACCTATACGAATAATATAAACATTCAAAACCTCATAAAGATATGTATGCTTACAAGATGACAGCAGGGGTTTATATCGGTATACGGGCAGATATACATACATACATACATACATAATACATTATTATGGCTGCCCCCTCGTTATCGAGTATGGCCATTGCACGAAGATTAACTGTTACTGGTGCTGTGATCGAATGTGACTTTTTAGCCCAGCTAAAGATCTACAATGTCTTGTACAAAATTGGCAACTAAAACCTTTACCGGTAATAGAAGGGCTGTAGTTGTAACTGGGCTTCATGTACCTTTGCATGCCGTTTAAGTCCTCCTGCCGAATTACACTCTCTTCCACATGCCCGACAGATATGATTATTATGGTGTGTTACACCACCACCAGTGACCAGGTTGTCACTCATCTGTCCCGTTTTATGAATACGAAGATGACTCATGAGTCCAGCTTTACTGAGGCAGGGTCTTGCACAGACATTGCATGTCAGAATCAAAGGAAGACCCTTCCTTTCTGGAAGTGTAACAGCGATGCCCTTCCTGACATCCCTCCTTACTTTCTCGTGTGCAACTCGAGATTTCACAAAAGTGGCTGTCCCCTCATGCACATACATACATACATACATAATACATACATACATACATACATACATACATACATACATACATACATACATATAAACCCGAAAAATACTAACAAGCACACATCATTTCCAGATAAACAGTGACGCAGACCGCTTATAGCTAAAACGAAAGCAAGGCGGCTGAGGCTTAACATCGATCCAAAATAGTTTTGAATGTCATAACTTGTCACTCCGTAGCATAAGTATCGAAGTGCATCCCTTGACCAAATTTACATATACGAGGCTGGTAACATTATAAGACTTGGAAGGCAGCTCTTTGAGCAAAATTCATTGTCTGATGATCTCGAATACATGTCCAAAGAAGTCGTACGACTCTACTGTAACGTATCATCATATAAAAGGTGAGCTTGTATGAGCAGAAGACTATGCATGGATATATATAAATAGAAAGCTCCATGATGATAGAAACATTGATCATCAAAGCAGTCTATCACTGACCAATAGCCGGATTACTACCTCCCACTTTGAAGGGTATGCGTTTGCAATCCAGGAACAGGAAATATCAACCACGTACCTGATGCATAAAAGGGATATACATGCAGGAAAATCAGTAAAATGTTACAATCGATGCAGACTTGGTGGAGTTAGAACCGAAGATATCACCCACATCATAAGCAGTTGTCCGAAAATGTCGTCACGTTATTATCTACTGATGAAACATGGTGTTGTAGGTAGGACACTCTATGATGAAATCTGTCGGAAGGATAACCATGAGGACAAAGAAATAAGAACTCACAATATGGTAGAAGCCATAGCCACTCACAATAAAAAGGAGTACTGCTGGAATGTCCCAGTGAAAACCCTCAAAATGTAAGCACAACAGACCTGACATAATGATTTGGGATAGAGAAGAGAAACTGTGTACATTTGTGGAAATAAGCTGTCCAGCGGATGTTTACATAAAGCTGAAGTCCTGTGTAAAAGAGAATACCTACGCTGACCTATTGCAGTTACTCTATCCAGATTACAAGTTTAAGCTTATACCTGTAATTATTGGGGTCCTGGAATATGTAACACACTACCGAAATGTCACTCTTGAGAAATTATGTTTCTCAAAACCAGAAAGGAGAAAGGTAATTCGAAGACTGCAGATCCAATCCATCACTGGAACTATAAAATTCTGTAAAAATGTCCAGAAGTTTATCATTTAAATATATATGAGCATATCTAGTTATGAAACTATATGCATGAGAATACATAAATAAAGTAAAGATACAAATCTGCACACATACATATATACATACATATATGCATGTATATACATACATACACACACAAAAAAAATATCATGTTGTTGATATTGAAATTCCAATGAAGGAACCTTGGATCTATGTTGGAAACCGGCTCTTTCCCTATTGGCAAGAAATCTTGAAATAGAACTGATCAATGACATACATACAGATATATACACCCACACAGACTCACATATGTGTATGTAGGTATTGTTGAAAATATCGACCCACACTCCACATGCACAGGCAGGATTTTTACAAGATCACACGTTGTCACATTAGCTTTGTCAGTTCTTCGGAATTTCATAGGCAATCTCAATTAACTTCGATTATAACGCTTCCCAGTAGACTTAATACATCTGCGATTCGAGTATCACACCTTTTACACACGAGGCATTGGCCGAAATGAGGTTACAATAAAAAACTCTAAAATGCCATGTTGTAAGATTGAACCTGCAATTATGTAATTGTGAAAAAACGTTCCTAACCAGGAAACCATGTGTGTGCCTAGAGTATCTTAAGATACAGACATGCTACTGTATCTCTCTGTGGTATATCTCAATGGATTTTTAATCCATTGAGATATACCACTTATCATAAAATATTGTGAGCTTAACGCAGTGTATTCCATAAAAGATATCACTCACAGTAAAGCTTAATGATAAGCGCTCAGGTAGCTGATGAGATCGAGCAGATCAAATCAAATGACTGCCTCATAAGTTTATGAATTTACATTCGTTAAGGTTCATTTTCGTTGTCATTTTACAAGGAGTTTACGTAATATTTTCCAGTGATTTTCGGTAACATTGATTCACCAAACATTAAGCGTGGAACATTACTGTCATGAAAACTGAACTTGATGGCTCAGAAACCTGGACGTTATCAAAGAAGCTTGAGAGGCGGTTGGATGGAACCTACACTCGCCTCCTTATGAGAGCTCAAAATCTCTCGTGGAAGCACCATCCAACCAAAATGCAAATATATGGGAAACTACCACCCGTGTCATCTCTTGTGAAAGGTAGGAGAGTCCAGTTTGCTGGACATTGTTGTAGAGCTGAAAAAGAAGTAATTTCTACTCTTCTTCTCTGGAAGCCATCTACTCGCAATACCAGAGGGCGCACACTCTCCTACCCTGATGTAATCTCCAGGGATACAGGCATCCAGCAACAGGACCTCCGTAATGCCATGATGGACCGTGAAGTCTGGCATAGCATGGTAAATTCCATTGTCTCGACCACGGTCGAACAATGATGAATGATGATGTGTGTGTATTCGTGCATACATAGAGGGTAGTTTTTGCCTGTAAGTGTAAAGAACAACATACTCATCCCTTTGGGCGTGATCCTAATCTAGAGTAATTAGAATTTTGGTGTATATATATAACCACTTGGATAGCTAAGTTAACAAAAGGAGATAGAAATATGTGAAACGGATTTGAACTGTCACATGAGTTCATAGTCAGCAATAATATCAATTGGAGAATCTCCTCTATATCTACTTGAATAATTCTCATCCATGGTTATTTCTCCATCTGGCACTTAAGATGCTGAAAGTTTCTTCTAATAACTCTTATGTCAAGTGGAAAACACAAAAGAGCATGCGAAATTAGTTAATTTGCGCTAACGACTAAAATCCAGTGTCTATACACACTTCAACATTACAATGAAAACCTACGCAAGTAAAGGATATTATATTCTGATAGATCGGCAAACTAATTACATAATTAATATTCTTCAACGTAATGTGCCTGTGATCTTTCCTTAAGTTTCATAATAATGAATGCTATGTATTCAGTTTATCCCCGATATAATAAGAAACTGAAGAGAGGAAAATTATTATTCAAAAGAATATAATGAATTAATGAATACAGGATAACTTTATAGAGAAACTTGAATCCGCTAGAAATATTCCAGTATTAAATCTTATCCGAAATTTTATCCGAAATGTAATCTCATATCAGAGGCAAAATATTTGATTTTTGTTAATCGGCATGTTTTCTTTGGTATATTTTCCAACTCTGGTTAAATTTGATAAATATTTACATCCACACTTTTATATAAAGGCAAAAATACTTCCTGTACAGAGAGCCAGGCATGTAATTCACATACTTTCATACACGCACATACCTTCATACACGCACACACTTTGCAACATCTCATTAACAGAAACTTGTGCATGTACAAGAGGCTTCTTTCAGTTTCCTTTACTAAATCCACTCGCAATGTCTGGATCATCCCGAGGGTCTAGTGAAATACACTTGCCCAAGGTACCACGCTGTGGTAACCCGGATACTTGCGGTTGGGAAGCAAACTTACTACACAGCCACAACTATGCCTATATATATGTATATATCTATATATATTAAAGTTTAACTTTTAGCTACATATATATATGTGTGTGTGTGTGTAGCTAAAGGTTAAACTTTAATGTTTGTCGAGGATTCCTAATATAAGATAAGCCACCTCTTAAAGCATGTCATCGAAATCAAAACAAATCTCAAGACTCTTTTTGTATTAATTTGCATTTCTTTTAGAAGCGTGGATATAGTATTTACACTGCGTAAATCGATCTGATATGGCATTTAAAATTGCATCAAATAAGGGGGATGATGAAATATTAATAGAAAATCTATGATAATGAAATTACGTTCTGTGATGTTAATGTTTATCAAAGAAGAGGGGAAAACAGTGTTTAATATAAAGGAATAAATATTGTTAGCGAAACGCCTCTAATTTTTTAACCGCCTCATTGCAACCGTTGGTTTTTGGTTTCTATTTAAGTAATTTTATCTAAACAAATAAAGACGACGCTTTGAAAGTTTATAACAAGTTTCTGTTAATGAGATGTTGCAAAGTAATCAAAATTTAAATGAAAAAAAATTAAATACATATTAACTAAATAGATTTTAACTAAACATGTGACCATTGATAGTATTCATAGCACAATTCGTGTATTTTGGATTCTTGCCTAAAGCACTTAGCTCCTCAACTCCGAGGGGCGCCTTGTTCTTGCTATGTATAATTAGGTATAATTCATTTCTATAAAGAACGATTGTAATGTAGAGAAAAGTAAAGTAGGACTCCAGATCTCCCCCTAATACACGTGATTGTATGGGTTGTACTAAAGTTAGCCAAGGTCAGGCGTTGTAATAAACTGGGAAAAAGGAACGTACCTTTGACTGGTTCCTATAGACTGTAACTTTCAACGGATTGGGCGATCCAAAGTTATAATAAGAGTCACCATTCCAAAAGGCCAGACTTCGAGACAGTATCATTGAACCCGAAATCATGTTGTTGTGAAACCTAATTCTCAGTCACAAGGCTATACCTTTAATTTTTTCAAAACCTTTCAATCACCTGATGTGATCGCGGAATTTAATGAGAGAGGAATTACAAAAACTTCGAAAGATGACTTCAACATATCTGATTCTCTATATAAAACACTAGCAGTATCGCCCGGCGTTGCTCGGGTTTGTAAGGGAAATAACTATATAAGCATTTTTAGAGAGTTATAGCCAAAAAATAGCAAAAAAAATGCATTAAAAATGGGAAAAAAATGATGGTAATTTTTTTTTTAATCGTTGACTCATCGTAGACATTTTTAGAGAGTCTTATATAATATATATATAATAGCGAAAAATATATATAATAGCGAAAAAAATGCATTAAAATAGAAAAAAATGATGGTAAATTTTTTTTTAAATCGTAGACTCATCGTAGACGCGCGCTAATACACAGAAGGGCTCGATATGAATCACAACTATAAGATACCCGGTTTTGGTTAAACTGCACCGCAAAATGTGGGAGTAGTTAGGAATCTAAATCGTAGGAGACAGACACTCACACAACTTCACTTTTATATATAAAGATAAGCGCATATTTCAGAATATCAGCCAGCATTTTGTCACGTGACAATATTTCCTACTGCTAGTGCTGTATAAAATCTCGAGGCAAACGTGCTTAATTCCACATTATCGTAAGAAACTTGCTGCGACTAGGTTATTGTTTTATATAAACAATACGTACCTGCATATATATTTGTACGTTTGTGTTTCGAACTGTTACATATATAAGTTATAATATATCATTTCAAATAAACCTCCTGTAAAATAACATTCTTCAGCTACATTAAAGATAATTTATTGTGGTAGGCGGCCAGAAATATTTTAGAACCACACTGACAAGTATCAGTCTTGGACTCTCTCTCTCTCTCTCTCTCTCTCTCTTTCTCTCCCTTTTCTCTCTCTATCTCTCCATCTCTTTCTCCCTGTCTCTCTCCTACTCTACTTCCTGCTGTTGTTCTCTCTTTTCTCTCTCTATCTCTATCTATCTCTCCCTCTCTCTCCCTCTCTTTCTCTCTCACTCTCCCTATCTTTCTCCCTCTCTCTCCCTCTCTTTCTCCCTGTCTCTCTCCTACTCTACTTCCTGCTGTTGTTCTCTCTTTTCTCTCTCTATCTCTATCTATCTCTCCCTCTCTCTCCCTCTCTTTCTCCCTGTCTCTCTCCTTCTCCACTTCCTTCTGCTGTTCTCTCTTCCTCCCTCTGAAAGCACGGCGCACATGGGTGTTCACTTACACAAATATACACACATGATGTAAACATAGATGCACATACACATACATATTTACTTGCATGTATATACACATACATAAGCATATACATATACGTACATACATACCTTTTTTCACACAAGTGTTATGGGAAGTGTGTGGGGAAATGGAACGCCTATGGAAGATGTTCCCATTCAAAATAACCTACTAAATATAGTTGGTAGTTAAAAGAGGAATTTTTGCCAACAGAAAAACAAGTAGAGAAATTAGTAATTATATATTTCGCTTTTCATTAAACTCTTTGTAAGAGTTCTACTTGAGTTCAGGCGGAAATTTTTCAGATTCTTTGGGTCGTTCAGTCGGAATGGTTCGTCTTTAAGCTGGATAGGAGCCAAAAGGACGAGTCGTTTTCAGTGTAAAAATGCTGGAAAACTTTAGTGTGTTTCTACGAACTAATCTTGTTTTAACGCATTAATCCTCTTTACATGCTATTCTGATAAGAAAATGTATTTCCCTATACGTACAGCACATACGATTTAGATAACAAAGATAAGATATATAATGTAATCGACAACAGCCTGCAACATAAATATCCATTTAGATCATTAAGTTATAAACTCCTCGGCACCATCAGAGACAAATGTTGTGTGAAAGGAAAACAAAAAAAACGATTATTATAGAGAATATTGCTGCGTTGATTTTATCAGCATAAGTCGCCAAAATGGAGGCGGATACATCCATAAAAGTTCTAATATTGTCCTCTGCATCTTCCTTTGATTTGAACTCTGAGGTTATATAGCTTTCTATATTTGATACAAGAACATGTTCGGATGGATTATATTTGATAGATTCGCCTCGATGCATGTCCACTTATTGTTTTATTGATTTCGGACAGATCAGATGCGACGTCGAATTTTTTAGTATTTAGACAGAGAACGTCGACTTATTCTGATCGTTTAGAGAAAAAAAATCCATGTTCATTAATGGTAAAACGGAATTGCTTCCCTACGTGGCTCTTCATACGTGGCTCAACATATATAAGAATATTAAGAAAACAATGATATTGTTCAGAAAAAGAAAAAAAATTGTTAACTTAGCACAAAGTACCACAAAACATTTACTGAACACAAAAGTTGAGAGGCCGATTAACAAAAATGATTCTGAATTTTATCCGTAATAAATGGTACAGCCTATGATTGTGTATATTCAAAAAAGAGTAAGCTAGGCTGTTTGTTATAGTGTAGAACCAAGTCACACCCGATCGAGAAGACTTATGATGAAATGTATTAAAGGTATCCAAATTTCGTCACTCTATGGTATCTAATATTTGATAGTTCATTATATTATTTCCATTTTTAAAACATTAAAGGACGGAGGAAAATTTGGCTGCAATTTCTCGCTGTCGAGCGACTACGTAAAGACTGTATATTTTTGTTTGAATGAGAAATTTTAAAAAATACGTTTTTATATACAAAATATTAAAGTGTATTCATTTACACTTTCTTATAGCGTTAATTTAAAGTTAGATTAACTGATCCAATTAACCGTTTGTGGTTGTTTGTGAGAATAAGGATCGACAGTTGGGTGGACATGTTGTATAACTATTAGATAATAAGACTTTAACATTTTCTTCTAAATCGATACATACCTTTCTTCTAAACTGATACACACAGACACAAACATGGGTATATGTACGTGTGGAGCTAAGTATATATTTCTTTACTGCCCACAAGGGGCTAAACATAGAGGGGACAAACAAGGACAGACAAAGGGATTAAGTTGATTACATCAACCCCAGTGCGTAACTGGTACTTAATTTATCGACCCCGAAAGGATGAAAGGCAAAGTCGACCTCGGCGGAATTTGAACTCAGAACGTAACGACAGACGAAATACCTATTTCTATTTCTTTATTACCCACAAGGGGCTAAACACAGAGGGGACAAACAAGGACAGACATAGGTATTAAGTCGATTACATCGACCCCAGTACGTAACTGGTACTTAATTTATCGACCCCGAAAGGATGAAAGGCAAAGTCGACCTCGGCAGAATTTGAACTCAGAACGTAACGACAGACGAAATACCGCTAAGCATTTCCCCCAGCGCGCTAACGCTTCTGCCAGCTCGCCGCCTAAGTATAGGCTAAGTATAGGGATAAGTATAGATTCACTTTATTTCATGTTGCTCCAGTCCACTCAGCTGGCAAAAATGAGTTGTACCTGTATTTGAAAGGGCCAGCCTTGTTACATACGGTATCACGCTGAATTTCCCTCAGAATTACGTGAGGAGTACACGGGTCTGTGGAGTGCTCAGCACGTTAATTTCATGAGCTTTTGGTTCCGTTCATCGGATCAGTAAAAATCTTTGTCTTCGTAAACGACGGAGTCCCAACATGTATGATTGTATTTTTTTTTTACTTGTTTCAGTCATTTGACTGCGGCCATGCTGGAGCACCGCCTTTAGTCGAGCAAATCGACCCTGGGATTTATTTTTTGTAAGCCCAGTACTTATTCTATCGGTCTCTTTTGCCGAACCGCTAAGTGACGGGGAAGTAACCACACCAGCATCGGTTGTCAAGCAATGCTAGGGGGACAAACACACACACACAAACACACACACATACACATACACACACACATATATATATATATATATATATATACATACGACAGGCTTCTTTCAATTTCCGTCTACCAAATCCATTCACAAGGCATTGGTCGGCCTGGGGCTATAGCAGAAGACACTTGCCCAAGATGCCACGCAGTGGGACTGAACCCGGAACCATGTAGTTGGTTGGCAAGCTACTTACCACACAGCCACTCCTGCGCCTGTATGTATATAATATAGTTGAAATTGTTTATACACGGCTGACTTAAATACTCCGTTACTGCTGAGCAAAAACAAATTGGCGGGAAAATACAGGGTCAACAAATAACTATTAAAATCCCGGTGTGTTATCGACAAAAATGAAGATGGCACAATGTGGAGCTGGATCCGTATAAGAGGTGTATGGTAAGTAGGTCGAAGTAGTACAGTAGAAGATTGGTATCTTTCAAGGGGTGAATGGAGGCTAAACATGCACACAGATGTATAGAGGAGTTAGATGTAAATTTGATGATTTTTTGTTTTCTTTTTTCTGGAACACCTTGATGTATTGGTGGACAGCCAAAAGCATTGGGGAGTATAAAAATCAAAGTTGTAGTTGAGAAAAACTGAGGAAACCTGGAAGATTTGGAAGCCATGTGAATACGATTTACTGGTACCAGGATGGTTCGAGAGGGATAACAAAATACCGATATCATGACTGCTGCTCAATGCTCTGTGGACACTGTATAGGCTGCAAAATGTGACATGGACAGCTACAATGGAGGCGGCAAAGCTTTGACCCGCAGGAAGTGGGAAAACAGGCATTCTGACTGCGTCTGCATGTCAGGATACAGCCTCAAATACTTTAAGAGGGCCTTAGGGTCAATTCAGACGGCTATATAAAAATTCTGTAGACAGTTGTCAATCACTGACAGGAGAAGGCTGCAGCCGAAATGCTATATATATGGCAGCAGAATTCAGTTCCTTGTCATATCTCTAAAGAGATTCAAAAGTGGTTGTCGAAGTGTTTGTTCAACCTGTCCACCTCCAATTACTCTGTTTGCAACAGCAAGTCCGAGCTGGGGACCAAGATCGAAGAGGTGTTCAAAGATCGTCCCTGCAACTCAGTAAGGAATGCATGCACTAGTTTCTTGAGCCTCCTTGAGGCCATGGTTGAAGCCGAGGGCAGCAATTTTGAGAAAACTGTTATCTCCCAGCCATAATCTAGTTGCTATTTCTTCAAATATTTTTATTTATGAACAGGATATTGTTTTCATAACCTTTTATGCAAACTGTCAAATTTATCTCGAATACCTTGACGATGGGATTTTCTCAGTTACTAAATCCACTCGCAATGCTTTGGTCTGTCCGGGTCTTTAATAGAAGAAACTTATCCAATGTACCTCGCACGTGGCAGGAATGTAAGCTTCTTACCTATACAGCTACGCCTACGCCTAATTATGATAGTAACAACGATAATAATATGTGATGAAGATGAGAGAGAAGTGGAGATTTTAATTGATTTCTTTTATTGACCACAAAGGCTCAAGATGTAAACGAAATAAAAAAAGAGCACAAAATGGGAGTAACAAGAAATAAAGAGATAACAAACGATATAGAAAATATATTGAAAACAATTTTGAACAAGAAAATATATTATCCAAATTGAAGAAATCTACCGAAGGTAATTCGGAAAAAAAACATACAAAATGTTCCAAAAACGCTATCAAAACCAAGGCATCAACAGGCCCTCTCTCAATTTATTTCATTCTAGTTTAAAAAGCATATTCAGGGTAGATGCATTCAGCCTCATTAGTCTCTTTCATTAGCACCTTTCCCAAAATATTGAACTTTGTGTGGGCAGAATTATAGTCCGACATTTTCTGTCATGTCCCCGTTATTCTGATCATTTCTCTGCAGTGTCACCACTCGGCGGCTCACTCGACTGGGAATGCTTCTAATCAGCAGTTACCTGCCAACTGCAGTAAGCCGCTGCTAAGATAGGAACAAACGAATCTGGCGTGTGAAAATATAACTCATAGGGCAGATCAGCAGATCTCATTTTTACTCTCTTTATACGGTGGCTTAGTACATGTCCAATACTGCCTCAATTAAACACAGCAACCTGTTAACCGCACTCGTTTCTTTGGAATTGGATGTCACCCACCCACCGAGGTTTGTCGTAGTCTGTATTCTAGCTCTCTTTTGGCTCTATTGTGATGCTGCACCCTCTAACAACCAGGCCCAAGGGATACTTTTCGTTGACCTCATGTATCAAAGCACATGTCCTAGGTTGAACAACACGTCGTACCTATTTCGCGTCGAAGAAATGGTAGAGCGGCATTCTTCCTGCTAGTTCTTAGTTTGTGATGCCTCTTCCATGAACATCTAGTTTCTTTGCTATTCTGCTGTTCCCTAAATCAATCTCTTTAAAGCCAACTTCTTTAATTTTTCTTTTAAGTGAAACTCATCTCCAATTGCTGATGATTGCTCCACTTAATTCTCAATTAAGTTGTACACTAATTTGATCCCTGAAATGCTTCCGCGCCGGGAAGTACGCTTTCATCTTACAGAACAGTATAATTGTCCTTCGTCTTTCTTATTTGACCAAGACCTAGATAGCCAACTAACTGAGACTGTGAATAAGTTATACTAAATTCATCTCTTAACCTGAAAGAAACCCATAAGTGCGAACTAGATATCCCACTGTGAGCTGACCAGGTCCATAAAGGCTATAGTGAAAATCGAGGCGAAATACGTTACACAGTTGGAAACATCAAGAAAGTTTGCGAGGCTTTTGCATACCATTGTCCGATCGGGTACACCAATATAATGTTTGCGAATGTCAAAAAATCCCATTCCACTCAGCGACTCGTAAAGTTTCTTGGCGTTTAATGAAATCCAACCATCCAGCTCCTGTCGGAGCGTAAATAACCACTAGTTTAAATGCTCCACCGTGGCTTTCATTTCTGCTCAACAGAGTACTCACATAATCTACAAAAAACATATTCATCTTTACAACTGATCCTTTTCAAAGAGTATCACCATTTCAACAATTTAAGAAAAAATACAGTATAATCAATTTTAAATCTACAAAAATACCTTAAGAAAGAACTCTTCACATGGTTTTATATTCATGAAGTGGTTATCTTTTAATAACTTCAAAAACCTTCAAAAAAACTGTCAAAAGTATGTTGGTTTCAAATTTTGGTACAGGGCTAGCAATTTCGAGGTAGTGGGTAGGTCGATTACCTTGTTTCCAGGGCTCAACTGGTACTTATTTTATCGACTACGAAAAGATGAAAGAAAACCAGGCAGACCAAACGCTGCTAAATATTTTGTTCCATGTGCTAAAGATTCTGCCTGATCGCGGTTTTAAGACTGTGAAAGACAATATATTATTGAAATTTTAATAGTTGAGGCGGATAAAGAGAAGGAACATGAGACATATAAAATCAAGCTATATAGAATAGGAGAAAATAATGTAAGGGGAACAAATTCAACCAGATGGAGAAAAACAAAGGTACCAACATATACATAATTACTTAAGCATATAGGGAACTGTTGATAAAAAAACGTGATTGAAGAGAAGTGAAGATGTAAGAAAGTAATATGGGGGAAGTGGCCAATAATTAATTTCACAGTAAATCAAGTGGAAGAACGACTAATTATATATTTTCCAGCTTTCATTTTCTCCGTCTATTTCTAATTACATATTTTCTACAATTTATATTGAAATCTCCACTTCATTATTGCATTTCTTCATCTATAACAATGAAGAAATACAGATACTATATTTACAATGCCCTTATTTTCAAATAGCCATAAATTCTATTGAAGTAAGAAATTTCATAATTGTTTAGGAAGACCCACACAGAACAAAACATAATTTCTACAGAATCATTTTAATTTAAAGCTACTGTGGCTGTGTGGTAAGAAGCTTACTTCCCAACCACATGGTTCCGGGTTCACTCCACTGCTTGACACCTTGGGCAAGTGTCTTCTACTGTAGCCTCAGGATGAGCAAAGCCTTGTGAGCAGATTTGGTTGATAGAAAAATAAGTACCTGACTCAAAAAGAAAATAAATGCCGCGGTTGATCCATCTGATGGATCTTTAGTCAAGTGGATCAACAACAGCATTTATTTTCTTTATACATACATATATATATATATATATATATATATATATATATATATATATATATATATATATATAATAAAATATTATTCGAGACAAAACCACTATTTTGCAAAACAAACAAGGAAAGACTTAATCAATACATAAAATTTTAATAAATAGTCAAAAAAACCGCCACTACAATCGTTTCTTGTCTTGATCGACAATCTTCAGGTGGACTTCACTGAATTATTGGAAGTCCACCTGAAGATTGTCGATCAAGACAAGAAACGATTGTAGTGGCGGTTTTTTTGACTATTTATTAAAATTTTATGTATTGATTAAGTCTTTCCTTGTTTGTTTTGCAAAATAGTGGTTTTGTCTCGAATAATATTTTATAATATTTTACTATAAAATCGATTTAATCATAAATCTGATTTTTTCCCTGTAAATTTGGATTTATTCCCTAATATTTATTATATATATATATATATATATATATATATATATATATATATATATATATATATATATACATATATATATATATATATATATTATATATATATATATATATATATATATATATATATGCAAACATATACATACAAACATATATATATATATATTTATTTATTTTATAGAATTTATTTACTGTGGTTAACCCCGACTCAACCCGGGACCTACATATATATATATATATATATATATATATATATGTATATATGTATATGTATGTATATGTTTGTATATATATATATATATATATATATATATAGGTTGTGACGACGGGGGCTCTAGTTGATCCGATGAACTGAACAGCCAGCTCGTGAAATTATCCTGCAAGTGGTTGAGCACTCTACAGTCAGGGAGATTCAACGTGATACAAAATGTGACAAGGATGGGCCTTTGAAATACAGGTACAAGTTGAGTGAACTGATGCAACGTGAAATAAATTATATTGCTCGTGCATGCAATGCGCCGCTTGGTATGGGACTCACGACTCCAAAGGTCGTGAGACGAATGCCTCTAACTGCCAAGCCGTGCTCCTTTTCGCTTGGGATAAACAAGAACTGGTAAACTGAAGCATGGTGCCACTTTCACATATTATTACAATTCAGCATCGTTCTTTTCACTTCCTTCCTCCTTACTATGTCCAACTGCATTCTATAACCTCTGTATTTTCTTTATACACATCATATTTTTTATCTTGTTTTTTTTCTTTTTCTTCCTTTTCAATTCTTTGTTAGCATCATCTTTTCATAATTTACTTTTCTCTTTCGTTTAACTCAGATGTTTAATATTATTATCATTATTATTATTATTATTATTGAGTGAGAGAGCAGTTCATGCCATCAAAGTGACACTGGGGTAAAATATACGAAGCCCAGTATACCCATCATGACTACCCGTCTGATAAAGGTACACCAGGCACATGCATCACAACCATATGTGCGCGACATGGTGATCTCATATCAAGATAAACAGCACATGACCTTGCAGGTGGGGCCCATTTAGAATTTTCTTCAGGTTGCGTAGCCCATCCCGCTCAAACGGTCCCTGAATAAGGGTTGCTTAAGGATGTTGAAAGAACCACCCATGTTTCCAGAGGTGAACTATTCAAACCCCAAAGAATCCCTCTCAACACATGGCCATGATGCTCCCCCATTACTTCTGCTCGTGATCAGAGATGTACATATCGTCAGCCACTAAGGGACATGCTCAACTGGTTAAGGTCAAACAACTGACAAGCAAATCTGTGGTATTGAGCAGAATATTTGCTGTAGCTCATCTTTTATACCAAGACAAAACAATGTACATGATAACACTTCCAATCAGTTAAGATCAGAAGCCATGAGAGCCACTGCCTGGTACTGCATCAGGGCATTTGGTACTGCATTATTATTATTATTATCATCATTATTATTATTATTATTATTATTATTATTATTATTATTATTATATTATTATTATTATTATTAACATTATTATTATCATCATCATCATCATTATCATCATCATCATCATCATCATCATCATCTTCATCATTCCCCCTCCTCTTTGCTTCTTTCCGCGTTGCCCTCTTCCTATATATCCTCTTTAACTTCCTCCCCTCCACCCATGACGTTTTTTCTCTATTTTCCACCAATTTTCCCCTGCTGCATCCTTACCTTATTTCTCCCATCACAATAATGTTTTTTTTCTTTACTTCTTTCCTCTTCTACCTTTCCTCTTCTTTAGAACATCGCACCATTTTTTCATTATTGTTTGTATGATATTGTACCGATAACGATGATGCCCATGATCATGAACATGATGATGATGATGACAACGACGATGATGACGATGAGGATGATGATGATGATCAAAATAAACAAAAGAAAAGAGATGGTTCGGTGAAGAGAAATATTTATTTTAAATTGAATAATTTGTAATGAAAGAAAATGCCTGCGGAGAAACATTGAAATTCAATATTAAAAGCTAGCCTGAATGAATGGTAGTTAAAGATAAGAACTAAATTAGTGGCATGGAATATTTCAAGTTCACCGAATCGGGTCATACAACATTTCCACTTTAATTAGAAACTGAAAATTGAAAGCAGCCGAGATAGTAGAGTAGTGCGTTTCACTGAAAACACTAGATTACTTAGTTTCTGACTTAAACTCTATTATTTCCTAGTTCAATTCCCACCAATGTAAATTTACTTTCTCAGAGTTAATAAAATTAATTCATTACCAAAATGAATGACAACCTAACATCGTTAGTAACTATGTGGGTCACAGCTCAGCTAAGCACTAAAACAGTAGCTTATTGGTATGTAACTTAATATGATATAAAGTTAGAAATAAATGTAATACTCAACATGAATAATGTGTAAAAAGGTATAATGGTTATTGCATAATATCAACAAAATCACTTTTAGATGTACTAATAAAAGTAAAAAAAAAAAAGATGTACACCTGACAGAATCTTTCTTTCCCAAATAACTTGATAGCATTAACGACAGACTTAGATAAATCTATGCATCTCAAATTAGACGAAACTTTAGCGACTGAAAAATATTTTACGAGAAAACATCCGTTAACATCACAAAAAGCAAGCACCAATACAATATATAACAATACACACCCACACACTCACACCACAAAAATAGAACTCAATAAAT
>NC_043002.1:119687142-119709642 GCF_006345805.1 Octopus sinensis | reverse complement strand
TAATCAATAATAAGCGCAGGAGTGGCTGTGTGGTAAGTAGCTTGCTAACCAACCACATGGTTCTGGGTTCAGTCCCACTGCGTGGCATCTTGGGCAAGTGTCTTCTGCTATGGCCCCGGGCTGACCAATGCCTTGTGAGTGGATTTGGTAGATGGAAACTGAAAGAAGCCTGTCGTATATATGTATATATATATATGTGTGTGTTTGTGTGTCTGTGTTTGTCCCCCTAGCATTGCTTGACAACCGATGCTGGTGTGTTTACGTCCCCGTCACTTAGCATTTCGGCAAAAGAGACCGATAGAATAAGTACTGGGCTTACAAAGAATAAGTCCCGGTGTCGATTTGCTCGACTAAAGGCGGTGCTCCAGCATGGCCGCAGTCAAATGACTGAAACAAGTAAAAGAGAAAAAGAGAAAGAGAATATATGTAAACACATGTACACACACAGACAAATATATGTGCGCGTATTCATGTGCGTATATGTATGTAAGTATATTTGATATTAATTGTATGCACAAACTCAATCAAGAACATAGTGAAATGTTTTAGTCTCAATATCATTTAGTTATATAATGGAACTTCGATTACAAATTCCCACATTCTTGTTCTGCGGCAGTATTGAAAATCTTGCATTTTTCAGTCTTCTTTCTAAATCTGTAAATAGTTTCCTCTAATTTAGTTAACTTTGTTGCCAATTCGCCATACAAAATGGTGGGTCTGAAATGATAGAAACCTCTCATTTGTTCAGTTTCCTCTGCATTCCGGGAGGCGAGACTTCAAATTACGAAGTATAAACCTAAAGCTCAACAACAATTACCAAGCAGGTACTACATGAAGTATACACACAACACACATACACACACACATCTACATATATATATATATAACTAAGTTTGTGTGTTTGTTTTTTTTTCTGTGTGTGTGTGTGTGTGTCTGTATGTGTGTGTGTCTCTGTGTGTGTGTAAACTCGCAGAACTTCTGAAGTTTGCAACTAATTTTCTCCAAACTGGGAACATACATTACTTATGCCCCAGAGATGGTTTTAGACATTTAAAAGTTATCACATAATGAGTAATGGGGCCCCAGGTTGCAGAAAACTCCCTTTCCTGAGGTACGTACGACTCCCTGCATGGTCCACACATTGCTTCTGTTCAGACTGGGGAAAACAATTTGAACAGTTTGAATGACATAAGTAGATTGTATAAAATGGATAGTGGAGGCGCAGTGGCCCAGTGGTTAGGGCAGCGGACTCGCGGTCATAGGATCGCGGTTTCGATTCCCAGACCGGGCGTTGTGAGTGTTTATTGAGCGAAAACACCTAAAGCTTCACGAGACTCCGGCAGGGGATGGTGGTGATCCCTGCTGTACTCTTTCACCACAACTTTCTTTCACTCTTACTTCCTGTTTCTGTTGTACCTGTATTTCTGTTGTACCTGTTGGACTTGTCACTATCTGTGTCACGCTCAGTATCCCCGAGAACTACGTTAAGGGTGCACGTGTCTGTGGAGTGCTCACGTTAATTTCACGAGCAGGCTGTTCCGTTGATTCGGATCAACCGGAACCCTCATCGTCGTAACCGACGGAGTGCTTCGATCCATCCATAAAATGGATGAACCCATGTAGACTTCACACTACGTTGTCTAAGTGGTACCAATGATAGCTTGTTCCGTAGTACCATGGGTAGCAATTTGCTGGAATAAAAACCGTTTGGAACGTTCTATGTCTATTATGAAAAATATGCTAAAATATGTTAAATCCTTAGCACCTATTCAACTATTTTCTTTTAACTTCAGGGTCAAAGTCTTTCTTCTTAGCATAGACGAAGACCATACAAATATTCTACAACTATTGATTACAAACCGAAATATCGCATGTACATAAACCTACTAATTTAGGGTGATTAAGACCCAATTATGTCAGTCAGAGACCATGTCCTTAACGTGATCATGCGTGCCCGGACGTTGCATGCAGAATTGTTTTCGCTTGATAGCTGAGTAGTCCTCGCTATGGTCGGACGCTAATTCCACGAAGGGATGTAGGTACGATTAAGCCGCAACTATTGATTAAAAACCGAAATATCACTTAGCAGGGTTGTTTTGAAGCGTTTCTTCCTAATTCCACCCCTTACCCGGCCATTTCTTTCATGTAGATTTCTCTCATGTGGTGCTGTTGGGGCCGCCCACAGGCTTAATTTGTCAAATAGATGTACTTCCTATTTCTGCTGATTGTTCAGCATGGTAGCGGCAGCGCCGACAGCTGCAAAGGAGAGATTATCCACTGAGAGCTTTTTGATGCGTTCAAAAATCACATACCCCACCCCATCTACTTTTCCATGACAAGGTTAGGGCCTGGAATCTTCCAAATAGACGCATGATATGTCAATTAGTCAAATTAGCGCTTCATTTACTTCACAAATGTTTCGTTGTCAATGCTTACCCGTCTTACGTGTTTCAACGTCACTGCACCACATTTACAAACTATGCAAATTCTAATCCCGAGCCACGCTGGGTATGTCTGCCAGTACACACACACACATAAATAAATATATATGTGGGTGTGATTGTGTCTGTGTTTGTCCCTCACCGCCGCTTGTACTTCTAAATATTCATGAAAATATATATATATATATATATATATTTCTTTACTACCCACAAGGAGCTAAACACAGAGGAGACAAACAAGGACAGACAAAGGGATAAAGTCGACTACATCGACCCCAGTGCGTAACTGGTACTTAATTTATCGACCCCGAAAGGATGAAAGGCAAAGTTGACCTCGGCGGAATTTGAACTCGGAACGTAACGACAGACGAAATACGGCTACCAATTTCGCCCGGCGTGCTAACGTTTCTACCAGCTCGCCGCCTATGAAAATATATATGAAAATATATATATATATATATATGTATGTATGTATGTATGTATGTATGCATGTATGTATGTATGTATGTATGTATGTATGTGCGTATGTATGTATGTATGTATGTATGTATGTACGTATGTATGTATGTATGTACAGGTGTGCCTGTGCGGTAAGAAGCTTGTTTCCCAAATATGATTCTGGAGTTTAGTCTCACTTTTGTCAGGTGTTTTCTACTATAGCCCCGAGCCGACTACTGCATTGTAAATGGGTTTGGTATACGGAAACTGAAAGAAGCCTATAGTGTGTGTGTGTGTGAGTGTGTGTGTGTGTGTGTGTGTGGTGTGTGTGTGTGTGTGTGTGTACATGTGTGTGTGTGTATTTGGCAACCGCGTCCACTGCTGGAAACCCTATGTATATATACATATTTATATACAATTCATAAATGAGGGCAAAGGAAAAAAATGCTATGCTATTTTAATTATGATCCGTTAAATATTATCAAAAATGCTTCTACTTTACTATTTCCATAATTATTAACTGAGAAAGAGTGACTCCTACTTCGAAACTGACCCTTTAAAGAGCTCAAATTCTAAAAATGTATGAAAAAAAATTGAGATATAAAGGGTCTAGAAAAGAATGTATATTCGGGTAATTTCCAAAGACTTCAGTTGAAATGATAGTTTATAAATAATGTTTACTAATCAGGAGCCTGTCAATTGCACTATAAACTCGGTAACGCAACCACTTATGTATATCTTTGATGAAGCGGAAATTGAGAAATCGGCCGCCACCCTCGCCATTGTGCTGCATCTGTCAAGCTACATTAAAATTCTAATAATGTCTGGAGGCGTTTGTTAATGTAATAACTTCACAGTGCACCCTAACTTTAAAGTATAGGTCCTCCTTGTCAAATGAAAATAAACAAAAAGTGAAAATTTTCATAATTACATTATTAAATTGCCAATCGAGCATTGAAATAAAAATCAACATCAAATCCATTCAACAGCACTTGCATTATTTTTTAAAGACAACAGAAGTATTCGAATAAATTACATCACTGAAGGTGTGTATGCAAAGGTGTATGCTTATGTGTGTTTCTGTGTCGTCGTGTATGTGGGTATGTTTGTGCGTTCGAGTAAGTGTGTGTGCGTGTGCGTTTTGTATAGAATGCTTAATAGAAAAGGTTAATTTTCTACAATGTATGTTCAAAGGTGTTTGAATTGAATGTGGAACCAAAGCTTAAAATTCTTCCTTTATTAACGCGTTTGGCTAAAAGGCTTGCTTCACTTGCAGTTAATTAACCGTTTCCCTTGCTTCCTTGCTTCTCTCGCCTGTTCGTTAATTAACTCTTCAGCTGGAACAATAAATATTAATCCCGAATCAATGTGATTGATTTGAGTTATGTGTTTATAGAATTATTCAATTATTTGTTTTTAATGTAGAATTTGTTTCGGCCGCTCAACCGCGACGACCACTACTTCTGTTTATATGTTTCAGCTACATGCTCCGATGATGCCATTTCTTTTAATTCTCCTACTTTCAGTCCTTTCTGGCAGAAATCAATAGAAACGTGCCGGTCCTTGTACGAAAGCACGGAATGGAAATCATTTCTACTTTTATCAACGGGAATTTGAAGTTTGATTTTTAACTTTTTCCTGCATTTTCTAGGATTGAATTTCAGCTTTTTATTCATTCGTTTATATTTCTACAATGTTTTAATTATATTCTTCAATATTTTTACCGAATTAAGACGAAAAGAAAACAAATTCATAATGCCAGGGATGAAAAAGAATAAATACAATGATGTAACTAGCTTGCTAGCAAGCTAACTAGACAGACAGGCAGACAGACAGGCAGACATACGGACGGACAGACAGACAGAAAGACAGACAGACAGGTAGGCAGACAGACAGGCAGACAGACAGCCAGACAGATATAGATAGATAGATAGATAGATAGATAGGTAGGTAGATAGATAGATAGATAGATAGATAGATAGATAGATAGATAGATAGATAGATAGATAGATAAGAAATAAGAATATGGAATGATATAAAAAATATGTACATAAAGAGAAAAGGAAAGAAACGCTATTATAGTCAAAAGATATACAGAGAAGTTGGAAGAGAGAAAATAGAATAAAGAGAGGCAGACAAGAAAATATCTAAAGAATGAACGTGATGACAAAACTACAGACAGAAAAATAAAGAGAGAGAGAGAGAGAAAAAGGGAGAGAAAGAGAGAGAAAATGTCAGTGTGTGTGTGTGTGTGTGTGTGTTCCGGGAGATTATGAAGAAAGAATTCGAAGAGAGTTCAGGAGATTATAAAAGGGAGGGATGATGTAGAAACTAGTGAGAAGATGAGAGATTATGAAGAAAGAACGAAAGAAAAAAAAAACTTAAGAGAAGGGAGAGAGAAATGTTGAGAATGGAGCATGGAAATGATTATAGGAAAAACAGTAAAAACTGAAAGAAAACAGAATATTAAATATAAAGGAGAGAAAAGACATTCTAAAGAACTGAAAACAGGTAAACGGCTTATGGAGATTATCATAATATCGAGTTAACTTAATCTAAAACTAGGTGCTTTGTATATTTTTTCTCAGAAATAAACATTTATTTAGAGTATCAACAGTTGTATGGTTTAGTACGGGAAGAATCAAATGATGTGATGATGCTACTTTTTTGGCTTTGATAATATAAAAGGCTATAATAAATAACATACATAGTAGAGTATATGCTGAGCACATAACGTTGACGAAATACCGCAACTTTTTCAAGTATTTCTTCGTCAACAGGATGACGAAAGATTCAAGGAAGTAGTTACCTCGAGGGCAGCTAAGCCTAATACTTCGATCATACACATGCATATAACATGTGACAGAGAACATGTATGTATGTGTGTGTGTATGTATGTATGTATGTATGTATGTATGTATGTATGTATGATATGTTTTCGTATATATATATATATATATATATATTCAAAACAAGGTTGTATATCTTGCCTTAAAGTTTTGCTTTTTTACATACATATATACATGTACATATATGCACATACATATATCTGTGTATGTATATGTGTAGGTGTATATATATATGTATGTATGTATGTATGTATGTATGAATGTATCTATGTATCTATGTATGTATGTATATGTATGTATGTGTGTATGTTTGTTTTTATGTTCAGTTATAATATCCGTTGATAAGAGACAATAATCTCGAAACCAGTCCGGTGCGTATCACTCAGGCTTACGAGAAAGAGATGGCCTCCCTTTGCAAATACTTTAAGGGCACAGAAAGTGTGTCTAAAGCCAGCTGGAGACGATGATCTCCTGGGGCTAAAAAGCTACAGTAACACCCACCCACCCTTTGTGGTTAGCCATATTGAGATGGCTTTTATACTTTACATTGTCGAGCGGTTACTGTTTACATCTCGTTCTGAGATTTAATAATGCTATAATAAAAACCTTTTATATAAACCTGATGGATTATCCTATACATATTTTTAAAGCACAAATTTATTACACTTGAACAAGAATATTATTGGCAATGGTTTCAAAGTTTCGGTCAGCTAAGATATCGTCAGACAATCCGATGATCACTTAGCTGGTCGAAATTTCGATGTCACACCCAATAATATTCTTGTTTAAGAATATTTAGATAAGATATTTCTCTGTGTGTGCGCGCGCGCGCGCGCGCGCGTGGTGTGTGTGTGTGTGTGTGTGTGCGTGCGTGGTTTTTTGTGGTGTGTGTGAGTGCCTGTGTGTGGGCGTGTGTATGTGTAGATATACATATATTTGAATATAAGGCATAATGATCAAGACTGGTTTTCTACATCGAGCAAACCTATGATTCTCGTCTAGACTGACATGTTCTTCTTGTTCATACGGAGTACCTTGCACTACATTGACCAATGTGTCCTTTAAAAAGTTTGATTTGAAGAAGACAAGTTTGCTATTTTTAGTATGTCATGTGACCGAACAATGGTTTCCTTTTTGGTATTGATTTAGTCTATGTTTGGTACAATGCATTCTGTGATCTATTGATGAGGATTTCAATAAAGTAATCATTTACTCTATAGTTAGTAAGCGTGTGGTTCATATAACACACTTTATATGTGGTTTGTTTATTTTGAATAGGTGAAGTATAAAATGTATTTATTACTTTGTTATTGTGTATATATTGCTATATAGCTTGGTCTAGTAGAGTTTCTCAATAGCCATCATTGATTAGTGTTGTTTTATTCGCTAGAATTCTTTATTTAGTGCTTCGTTTGTTGAGGAGAATCTAAATGTCCTGCTAAGTCAGGGATTCGCTAGAGATATTTCATATTCGTGATGAAATTCATGTCTTCTTGTAAGAGCAGGAATTTATTTGTGTATTTAGGATAAACGTAAGTTATATATCTGTTTTTTCAAGATGAATGTTTGTGATTAATTTTCTAGTGTCCCTCTAATTTCTCATATTGCAGTTTGTCCATTACAATGATAGTGTCGTCCACAACCAGGCGCACATCATATGTTCATGTCCAAGAGCACCATAGATACATACGTACATACATATAGAGTTGAAACTCGATTCACACAGCATCTGTTTGGTTTCAGTTTAGCATTGCTGTGGTTTGATTTGATTTTCATTGGTGGGGGAGGGGATTTCTTTATTCTTATTTCACTTCCACGATAGTAAAGTAGACCGGACTCTAGACCCACACGAAAGTGAGAGCAACAGCAACGACAATTATAATAATAGTTAATATCATTATTATTGTTGTTGTTGTTGTTATTGTTTTTGGTTTTGTTGTCGTTGTTGTCGTTAGCCATCTGTGAAGTCACAACAAGCACTTCAGCCTTTCCTTAAGATGTGCGCTGTGCCCAATAAGACTGCTTTTTGCAAAACCTCAATCCTGCATGGGATTGCCAGTTGCCTTAAGAATTCTTGAAATTTCAATGAGATTCAGCGCAACACTCCGATTACTACTTTTATATTAACCTCTCACATTCCTTACAGTCTTACCATTTCCATTTTCAATTCGGTGTACTTCGTGATTTTTTTCAACCTCTTTACTCACAACATTTATGTCATTTGGCATGGCTACATCAATGATCTGACAGTATTTGTCTCTCTTATTCAGTAAGACAATATCCGACGGTGTTCGATTACACGATCCGTTTGAAAGTCGTAGTCCCAGAGTATCGTTCCTTTTCCATCTTGCATAACTTTACTTGGTACATGCTCATACCAGTTCTTTTTAACTTCATATTAGTATTTATGGCATACAAGCCAATGAAGATACACACACTTTATTTTAGTGGCGCTTGTATTCTTTTTGTGCAAGGCTCTCGCATTCACTTACCAAATGTCTTATCATAGAGTCTGCATTTCTGGGTGTCAGAAGTTTTATATATGCTATACTTCACTGACTTTTCGTTCTGTGGAATTTCCACAGGTCCCACTAGTAGTATAGTTAATCAATATAAAAATGAAAATGAAAATAATAAAACGTATATAGTTAGCTGTATTACTGAACCTGATGAAGATACAAAAGTGTTATTATTAAGGAAGAGAAGAGCCTAAATTTAAAATCAGAATTAAGTGGTGGAATAAAAGCGCAGATAGAAAAAGATATTTGAAGCAAGCTGTTGGAAATAGGAAGTTTTAAAATCTTACTTAAATTCCAATCTGCATAATTCTACAAAGTACGGTGACGGTTATACTAAAACAAATGAGAAGTCTAATAAATGTAGTATTCTATGGTGTAATACGGCGTTCGGATTACGGGTATCATCTAAAACTGATGGAGTATTTTTTCCACATTTTCCTACATCTAGTAGGTACTGTACAACTTTTAACAGGCATATGGTGAAACTGCCCGATGCAATGTCAAATAAACTCGAATACCATATTCGTAAATTTAACAATAGGAAGCTATAGGAACAATATTACAGAGGTGGGGGCGCTAAGCAATGATAAGTGAAATTGCATCAAGTATACTCGGACTGATAGTCCGAATATACTTGATGCACGTTCTAAATAGGAAACAAGCTACTCGCTGTGTTTTGCCACGGAGAATATACCTTCTTTTGGCGCATCTTTGGTTCGGGAAGTGCTGTGGAGCTTCGTCGGCGCCCAACCAATGAGCTGAGCGTCGCCGGTTCTCGTACAGAGTCCACTTTTCATCGCAAGTCACAATCCGGTCGAGAAACGGGTCGTTCTTGTTGCGTAAAAGAAAGGAAGACGACACATCAAAACGCCGGGTTTTTTTGTTTTTTTTTTTTGGTTGTCGTTCAATTCGTGCGGCACCCATTTCTCAAGTATTTTTGTTTTTCCCATCGCTTTCAAGTGGTTGGAAATTGTTGTATACGTTACATCCAATTCAGAAGCAAGCTCTCGAACAGTTGTGCGTGGATTGGCTTCGTCTAAGGCCCCTAGTTGATCGTTGTCAACATCCTATGGCCGACCACTACGCTTATCATCTTCAAGACTCTCGTCACTGCTACGAAATTTCTTGAACCATCATTGTGCTGTACGTTCAGTTAGTGGTTCCTGGGCCAAACGCATCGTTGATACCGCAAACTGTTTCAGCAGCTTTTCGGCCTAGCCTGAACTGGAATAAGAAAACTGTGCGAATTTGCTTTTTGTCCATGTTGCATTCAACGTTCTGGAAAAAATGGCCTAATTATTCAAAAAGAAAAAAAGTAACATGATTAGAGCTAAAAACGGGCTTTACAAGGATATATAAAGTCAAAGTAATTTAACGAAGATTAATTTCAAAATACATCATTTAAAACCAAAATTTAAAATTCCGCATGAACTTTCTTGACAACCTAATATATTAGAAACTAGCAGTATCGCCCGGCGTTGCTCGGGTTTGTAAGGGAAATAACTATATAAGCATTTTTAGAGAGTTATAGCCAAAAAAATAGTAAAAAGATGGGGAAAAAATGATGGTAATTTTTTTTTTAAATCGTTGACTCATCGTAGACATTTTTAGAGAGTTACTTCCCTTATATAATAACGAAAAAAATGCATTAAAATGGAAAAAAAATATGGTAAATTTTTTTTTAATCGTAGACTCATCGTAGACGCGCGCTAATACCCAGAAGAGCTCGATATGAATCACGACTATAAGATACTCGGTTTTGGTTAAACTGCACCGCAAAATGTGGGAGTAGTTAGGAATCTAAATCGTAGGAGACAGACACACAACTTCTCTTTTATATATAAAGATTAACTCTTTCCTTCAGGAAGACTTGAAATAATGAAAAATAGAACAGAATACACATATATATATTATTACGGTGACAATATTACTCATAGGATACCATAGTTTCCTATAGCTAAACATAGCATTAAGTGTAATTTGTAAGCCCTGATTCTTTTAATATAAGTAACTTAACGGTGTTAAACTTTTGGAATGTGACTGAGATACCAAAGTAGAGGATTAAATGCATAGATTTTTTTAATGCTTCCCGTTATTGACTTCAAATCATGCTGGATCGTGCACACAGATTTAGACGGTCTCTTAAAACTTAGCTGCTTTCTCTCTCTTTCTCTTTCTCTTTCTCTCACTCACTTCATCATTTTCTCTTTCTTTCATATTCTCTCTCTGCCTCTCACATACACAATTTCATATCTGTTTCTTTATTGCCCACAAGGGGCTAAACATAGAGGGGACAAACAAGGACAGACAAACGGATTAAGTCGATTACATAGACCCCAGTGCGTAACTGGTACTTAATTTATCGACCCCGAAATGATGAAAGGCAAAGTCGACCTCGGCGGAATTTGAACTCAGAACGCAACGACAGACGTAATACCGCTAAGCATTTCGCCCGGTGTGCTAACGTTTCTGCCAGCTCGCCGCCTTAAACACGATTTCATATCGTCCATTCTTCTCTCTTATCTTGAAATGTGTGTGTGTGTGTGAGTGTGTGTGTGTGTGTGTGTTTGTAGATGCATGTGTGTGAATGTTTATGTGTATATAATTTCTCAGTGTACCTGCTAACGTGCGTCCGCACGCATGGGTGAGCGCGAAACAGGAGAATAATCATGCTAATAGCAAAATAATTACGTCTATATCAGTGAGGCTATAAATAATAATTATGTTATCGAAGTGGAGAACCTCTTGCATACATATGTAAGTGTGCGTGTGTGTATGTATGTATATATGTAAGTGTGCGTGTATATATATATATATATATATATAGATAGATATAGATAGATATTTACACACGCAACACATATATACATACATACACACAAACACACACACACACACCATACATATATATATATTATATATATATATATATATATATATATATATATATATTATATATATATATATGTTGAGGTGATTCATGAGTAATATTCTGAAGACCACTTCAGAACCTAGAAGAACCATAAAAATAGTATCATACGATCATCGAGTAGCGTAGGACTCGACTTCTGCAGTATTCTACTTTCCTACAAGAAGAAAAAAAATGTACAACAGCCTTCATTGTTGCCTTCATAATCTTTATAGCCGAGCAATTAGTGTACTTTTATTTTCATTTCAACTTCACTGACGTACACACATATATACACAGACGCGCGCATGCATGCATGCACACACATACACACGCGCGTACGCACGCATGCGTAGACACAAAATTACTCGCACGCTGTACAACTAATCCTCATTAAAAATATGTTCTATGAAATATTTCCAGACACACACCATACATATACAAATGTATATATATATATATATATATATATATATATACACATATATATTATATATGTATATATATATATATATATATATACATTTTTATATGTATATATGTATATATATATATAATATATATATATATATATATATATGGATATATATTTATAATATATAATATATATACATTGTATATATATATATGTATATATGTATATATATATATAGATATATGTATATATAAAGTTAATCCAAACAAGAAAACACAAAAAAACTACAACAACGCGAGGACGTGGAACAAATATAGTATTATTGGACGCTCAAATGTATGTATATATATATATATATATATACATATATACAACATATACATATATACATATATACATATAGATGTATTATTTGACTAGAAGCATAACATATGAACACACACACACACAAACACACACACCACACGTAGATATACGATATTTGTTTCGTGTTGCCCGAGTGTATATGTGTATATATATATATATATATATATATATATACATATATATATATATACATATGTGCGTATATTATATATATATATATAATATAATATATATATAGTTATAGATATACTATGTGTGTGTATGTATATATATATTTATAGTTATAGACATAGATACGTGTATGTGTAAGTGTATATGTATTAATGAATGTATGCGCGTATGTATGTACGTATACATGTATGTATATGTACGTATACTGTAATACGTTGTGCAATAGATAAATCAATATAAAACATTTATATACTGTTTATTGTAGGTCACATGCAAGCAAATTATCATATATTTGTATATATGACTATATAGAGATACATACATACATACATGCATACATACGTTTTTCTTTTCCTATTTCTCTATATATTGCTGTGCCTTGATTTATGGCAAAATATATACATATCGACATTGAACACTTAATTTTCTAGACTATCACTGCTTTACCTTCATCATGTATTTTTAATGAATTCTACGAATTATGAATATTCGCATCCATAATTCCATGCACAAAGACACACACCTTCATACACAGGGATATACACATGCACAGTGTAGATAAAGTTACTGTTCCCTACGTACCCAGAGCTGAAACAATCCATTCACATTTTGCAGGCATATGCTTCAGTTATTTACACATATGTCCACAGGCTTGCTCATAGCCACATGTTAATATACAAGTATATTCAAAATGTGACCTCATGTGTACCGTTGGCGATTTTTTTCCCTCTGTCTTCCCTTTTCTGGATCTTTCCTTCTCCTATGTTTCCGACGAAGAGCTCCGCTCGAAACGTTAAACCCTCCTTCTTCCCTTCTACCCTGAGCGTCCAATAATACTATATTTGTTCCACGTCCTCGCGTTGTTGTGTTTTCTTATTTGGATTAACTTTATATAGAGAACACCCTACCACAAATATAAACACGCTTCTACATGCAGGCAAACTTACTACATTTGTCTTGCATGATTGTCATAAAGTGTTTCAACTTTATGTAAATATCTTACGTACAAAGACTAACTAGCAGACCAGTTTCGTTCCAGGGCATGTTTCTGAAAATCTTTCCAATTAGAAAACAAAATCTTTCTTTTTCAGAAGTGGATAGCGACGCACATATGAAGCTATGAATTATAGCATGTAAATATTGCTTTAGCAAAACTCTTTTTGGATACAAAAGCTGAAGGCTTCCG
The DNA here is from genome assembly GCF_006345805.1 of Octopus sinensis. Taxonomy (NCBI): domain Eukaryota; kingdom Metazoa; phylum Mollusca; class Cephalopoda; order Octopoda; family Octopodidae; genus Octopus; species Octopus sinensis. The sequence goes on along the minus strand of NC_043002.1, from coordinate 119,696,349 downwards.
TAGTATTGGAACCCACATCTTTTGTAATGACTGGTATTCTATCATTCTATCATTGGATGAGTGCAATCCTGCATATTACACACACATACATTCACACATACACACGTCAGTGTATGTATATATATATAGGCGCAGGAGTGGCTGTGTGGTAAGTAGCTTGCTTACCAACCACATGATTCCGGGTTCAGTCCCACTGCGTGGCACCTTAGGCAAGTGTCTTCTACTATAGCCTCGGCCCGACCAAAGCATTGTGAGTGGATTTGGTAGACGAAAACTGAAAGAAGCCCATCGTATATATGTATATATATATATATATGTGTGTGCATGTATGTTTGTGTGTCTGTATTTGTCCCCTAAGCATTGCTTGACAATCGATGCTGGTGTGTTTATGTCCCCGTCACTTAGCGGTTCGGCAAAAGAGACCGATAGAATAAGTACTGGGCTTACAAAGAATAAGTCCCGGGGTCGAGTTGCTCGATTAAAGGCAGTACTGCAGCATGGCCGCGGTCAGATGACTGAAACAAGTAAAAGAGTAAAAGAGTATATGTATAGTGAGAATTTACAAACAAAACCAAAGACGAAGACGGGTGTGTAAACAAAAAACATATATGTAGATGCTCATACTTTTATATACCTACATATGTAATCAATGTTATATGTATACATTCGTAAATTTTGTGTAGACAGATTATACAATAAAAAAATTTAACACGTCTCAATAAAATTTGTGATGCTTTTACTCTTCCTCCGAACATTTTTACATAACTTTGTATATCCCTACATGTTTTCTTAACACCTTTTTAGCACGTTTTTTTCTATGTAAGTTAGGTTCTGGCGGCTAAATAAAAAATAAATATATATACAAATAACTATTATTTTTTCCTTTTGCCTGACTGATTAATTTCATTGATTTTCATAAAATCAAATTAATTTTGTTATCATTATTGAAGTTTCATCCGATTTACTTTCTGATAGTATTGTTTTCAATGGTGTTTGTTGCTGCTTATTATACCTCTTTCTTTACTTCTTTTTCTGCTTTGTTGTGAATAACTGCTGCGTTCTTTTGATTGCTTCGTCTTGTTAATATTTTTGTTACCATTGTACTGCTGTTTAATTTAATGATCTACCTATCTATCTATATATGTGTGGGTGTGTGTGCGTGCGTGTGTTTGTGTGCTGGGGTAGATAGATAGATAGATAGATAGATAGATAGATAGATAGATAGATAGATAGATAGATAGACAGGCAGATAGATAGATAGATAGATAGATAGATAGATAGATAGATAGATAGACAGACAGGCAGATAGATAGATAGATAGATAGATAGATAGATAGATAGATAGATAGACAGGCAGATAGATAGATAGATAGATAGATAGATAGATAGATAGATAGATAGATAGATAGATAGATAGATAGATAGATAGATAGATAGATAGACAGACAGGCAGATAGATAGATAGATAGATAGATAGATAGACAGACAGCTAGATAGATAGATAGATAGATAGATAGATAGATAGATAGATAGATAGATAGATAGATAGATAAGTTTCTTTATTGGCCACACAGGGCTGCACACAGATGGGACAAGTTACAAGGTAGAGCTTTTCTTTTGGGGGATGAAAAAAACAAAAAACAAAAGAAAAAAAAGGGGGTGGCGTAGGTTTTCGATCAAGAGGGATCGTAAAAGGGAAGAAAAGACAAAAAAAATAATAAAAAATAAAAAATAAATAAATAAAATAAAAAATAAGATAGATAGATAGATAGATAGATCTCATATGAATAGCAAGTTTGGCTTTGGACAAATAAACATTACAGCAGATATTACAAAGATTTTCTGGCTGAAAAGTGTCAGGGATTGATGTCATGACCTGTTTACGAAATGCTTGTTTCATGATGTAGAGTTCGATTCTCTGTGATTCAAGTGGTTTACAACTAATGTAGATCACTTCGTTTCAAACCGATCTATTTTCCATCATCCGATTCTCGTCTTGGCTACCCTCACTAAAAGTCCTTAGGTGGCGTTTTGTCAGCACCCCTTAAACATTCCTTAGGTAGATGTCTTGGACGTTTACCATGTTGCAACACCTCGTAAAACAGCTGCAGAAGTAACCTGTCATTCTCCAACCTTGTAAGAGGCTCAGCAGCCCACCGCATCCGATTGCTTATGAGGAGCATCGCAATATTAAATTTGATGGCTTGCTGAAGACCCACGGTAATCTTTCCAATCTTTCCAATGCTTTGTTGTGACGACGATATATATATTCCAAGTCAGAAAAGAGTAATGAAAGGGCAATTAAGATACACGATTCCCAGACGCCGAGCTTGGTATTAATGGTGATACCTCTATCAGACCAGACGCGATTTTCAAACCTTCCAAAGGCTTTACTGACAGTCTCAATCGACAGATTTATTTTGAGAATCAAGGATCTACCGCTAAGGGTGTGTTACCAACTCAGAAAAAAGAGTCGATCACATCAGATCTTTAATACTGGATGGCGCTAGGATCCCCAAAGGGTTTGTATGTGGGCTGAGAGAATATGAGCTCTGTCTTCTTCAATGTGAGACACGATATCTACGTAGTCAGCATAGAGGAGTTCACGTACGGGTGCTTGGAAAGTCTCCGATATGTGTGTGTGTGTGTGTGTGTGTGTGTGGCGTGCGTGTCTGTATCTCTGTCTCCCCGCCATCGCTTGACAACTGATGCTGGTGTGTTTATGCCACCGTAACTTAGCGGTTCGATTAAAGTGATCGATTGAATAAGTACTGGGATCAATTTTTTCGACTAAAATTCTTCAATGTGGTGCTCCGGGATGGCCGCAGTCAAATGTCCGAAACAAGTAAAAGAGTATATCTGTGTGTGTATGTATGTGTGTGTGTGTGTGCGCGCGTATGTATGTGTGTATGTGTATATCTATATATATAAAATTGAGAATGTCTGTCTGTATGTGCATCACTAAAACTCGAGAAACACCCAACCGATTTCATTCAAAATTTTGTACATGCCTTACTTAAGACCCATGCAGTGTCATGGGCCAAATAAATTTTCAACTTCTTGCCTAATGCGAGCCCGGAGCAATATCATATCTCTTACACTGTTTTGATATTACGTGTCAAAAGTGAAACAGTAACATCTCTATTGTAATGTGATATAATACTTTCACTATTATCCGGTTTCAATTTCAATTACTTTCACTATGTATTTATATACATGTTTGTATATATATATATATAGATATATATATATATATATATAGTATATATATATATATATATATCTATATATATATATATATGTATGTATGTATATATATATATGTGTGTGTGTGTGAGTGAATATATATATGCATGTATATATATGGATATATATATATGTATGTGTATACATATATATATACATATATGTATGTATGCGTGTATATATATATGTATATATATATATGTATATATATATATATATATATATATATATATAATACAAAATGGGACAAGAACGCAAAAAATCCGGACAACTAGCTGATACAAAAAGGGACAACAAAACATCCAGATAGACGATAACAATGACGTGTCATTCGAAGTTTTTTATCTTCAGAACCGGATCGCAATTTTGGCTGATTATTCTTGAGATTGCTCTAATCTGGCCAGCCCCAAGGAAAAACTAAGCTAAAAGCATTAGATTTCTTGGAAGAAAGCAGCAAATGTATACAAAAACAAGGACGAAAGAAACGGACAATGTTACACAAATATACATACAATAAAAATGCAATAAAAATAATATCAGGACATCTTTTGACTAAGGACGAATTGAAATTAGTTACGTGTGTGGAAATGAAGCCTTACGGCAGAGATACAAATATTTTACAAACACAGGGAAGAATATCGCTGTTGCCCGGACCACGGTCAGACCAAGAAAGAAAGGGCAGGCTAGCCGATCGGTCACGTGGGAAGAGAAGAGAGCGAAGTAGAAGCAGAGGCACAGAAGGATTAAGGAGGGGCGAAAAAGAAGGACAGGGACACAGGGAAGTGAAAACTGGAGAGAAAGTGCGTAAGAAGAGAAGGCAAAGAAATATGAGAGAGGGGGAAGGAAAGAACGAAGCGTAGAATGAACGAATAAGCGTGAAAGGCCGATAGAAATTCTTCTGTCCCTCTGCTTCTACTTCTCTCTCTCTCTTCTCTTCTCACGTGATCGATCAGCTAGCCTGCTCTTTCTTTCTTGGTATATATGTATATGTATGTATTCTTTTATCCTTTTATTTGTTTCAATCATGAGGTCGTGGTCATGCTGGATATACATACATATATATATATATATATATATATATATATATATATATATATATATAAATATAAGAGAGTTACCGTTAAGTGGTTAACTCTAGTGCTAAAAATAGCTCATCATTCTGGTATAGCCACCGAAGTTGTTTCCACATAGAAATAACATTACCCTCAACGTAAGGAAAGTGAAATACAACGAAAAGATAGATTAATGCTGAACAATTGTTTCTTTATCAATATAATATGCAATTATACTCACATATTTATCTATAAGTCATCAGCAGCATTTGTCTTCGATACAATTTATTGGACCCTCACGAGCCAACTTCGTACCCAACTTCGGTGGCTATACCAGAATGAGGAGCTATTTTTAGCACTAGAGTTAACCACTTAACGGTAACTCTCTTATATTTATGTATAAATTTGTATTGTCTCCCTGGTCTTTTTATGTGCTAAGCCACTTGGTGTTAAACTGATGGTATTATTAAATTAATATCTAATTTTTCACCCTTATTTATGAATTTATATATATATATATATATATAGTCAATAATAAAAGGGTAAAACTAATTAATTATTAATTAATTTTATCAAGTAGTGTTCAGTATGTAAAAAGACCATTTACGGTATATTTGAAACATTACGTTATAAAAATAGGGTTCAGTAAAATAATTTACTTTACCACACACCGAACTTTTTAGAAATAGCAGCCCAAAATCTTAGCTATTTCTTCTACTGTTAGCTATTTCTTAGCTATTTCTTCTTACAGTTGAAGAAATAGCTAAGATTTTTGGCTGCTATTTCTAAAAAGTTCGGTGTGTGGTAAAGTAATTTATTTTACTGAACCCTATTTTTATAACGTAATATATATATATATTATATATATATATAATATATATAATATTATATATATATACATATACACATACAGATGCGTGTGTGTGCATGTGTATGAATTTATATGTGCGTGTCACATATGTAGTCTCCCTATAAAAATATACACCCCCTTGGTAATTGACAGAATTTCCGTCAATTGAAGGCCAAAGCCGCATCTAATGCCACTATACTGTTTGTAGGTATGTAATGTTTTGCTCATTTAAGACGATAATGTGTGAATTGCAAGAAATTGACATCTATTGCCTGCTGGTGTAACCAACATCTAGAAGATCCTTTGTATGCTCAATTTGTGTTACTCTCTACAGAGGCAGCCCTATAAAGTTAACTAATGTTACCCTAGCCCACACCACTGAGTTTCACTCCTAATGCAGTTTGTAAGTTACGCTGACATTCGGTGATAAGCGTGAATATCGAAAACCAATTCTGTTGTCTGTATATATCGAATTAACCGAACATTGAAATAAAATATTGTTAACATGTCATTTTAAGACGAAAGTAGCTGTCAAGTTGTTATCAATAAAGCAAAAGTTATATTTGTTGAAAAACTATAAATGCCAAAGAGAAACGATGGTTGCTCTTCTCTGGGTAAACTGTCAAAAATGATTTAGATTTGAACAATAAATTCATGGCTGGTGTTTATGCAACCAAACATTTTTCATAATAATGATTTCAGAGATTGTCACATTGGCATGGATGGGGAGAACAGGGGTAGAATCATTTAGATCCATTCTAGTAGATAACTGGTAATTTATTTTATCAACCCATGAATTATGAAAGATAAAATTAAATTCAGTGGGATTTGAACCCAGGAATTACACACAGCACGGCATTCCTCTTCGATGTTCTGCTTACGCTGCTAATTCGCTACCATAAGTGATAGAAGTGTTAGAGAGTTGGAATTCACAGACTATTTACTTACGGCCTTTTACATTGTGAGTTCAGTTCCTACCCAAGTTAGTTCTGTCTTTCATCATTCCAGGTGATATGAAATAAAGCACCAGTAATATACTGGCCCCTCTATAATCGGCTGCTTTCTCCCTAGAAATGTGTGTCTTTATACTGAAGACTGAAACTTTCATCAAAACTTCAATAGAAGTTTCATGGTCTTGTACATAAGTTCCTGTCACAGCTGTCTTCAAAGCCTCTTTAAGGCTATGTAACATATTTAATACTGGTATTTGTTGTTGACAGCACATTGCTGGGTATGGTGATAAATATTGTCAAGATTTTAGGAGTAGTATAAAGTAATTGTCTATAAAGGAGGCTGGGTAGGGGAAGACCCCAAATCAAGATGTTAATCATCAGTTAAAGGGGCAAGACGTCAATAAAACGTGTGATGTTAATACCGAGGAAATTTAATGATGGGGTCCTGTGGGTGATTGTTTATAACCAATACTGTTGTGTTGCATAAAGATTAAACTTAAAATTATCAAAAATGATATAACCAAAATAGATAAAATGTGTACATGTACCAATTTTTAACACTAGAAAGGGAATATTACATAAAATTAGATTAATATTCATTCCTGTACTTAATTATTTACTTATTATGTTATATCTATAAAGACTGCTCTGGGTATTTGCTTATGGAATACTGGGGTGATAAACCATGCTATCTATATATATTAATTATAAGCTAAGAATTAGAAAAATAAAATCGGAAATAATAAAAGTTGTGTACAGATACACACACACATATTTACCTATGTGCGCACATGCAAATATACACAAATATTTAAACGTTATTATGGAAATATTATAATCAACTCTCATAGACTTAAGTAACTATAAAGTTGATATCTCTATTTAAGAACATTAACAACTTATAAGGGATAAGAGGTTAATAGGTAAAGGTATCAAAGCAAGAAAACAAAATAATAAGAAATTATAAAGAATAGTAAGAAAATATCCATAACTTACATTTTAAAGAGACAGAGTATTAAAATTTGAGGTAGGGGAGAGATAAAGATAACCTCAAAGAAGAAGCAATAGGTATGGGATTAGTGCCCTCTATTCTAAACAGACACAGTCCTCTAGTCTTAGATTTAGTAGTTTATAAAAAAACTAATAAATAAAAAATGAACTACAATCCTTTACAAGCTATATTCTCAACTAACTTCATACAATGTTTGGAAGTGTAGAATATTCTTAGCTACATTAGTGCAGGATTCTTTCCATTTTCTTGCTCTATTAGAGTATTTGAGTAAAATTATATTAATGTATCTGACTGATTGAAAATTCTATTTATTTATTTAATTATGCTGCTGATGATAGGCCTGCATTTAAACTGATATAATGATTGCATTGTTCAATTAAATGGAGCCGCTAGAAACGGTCGTACTGCATCACCTTTGCATATCCTCTTGCATATTATATATATATATATACGTATGTGTTTGTTCCCGCCATCATCGCTGGACAACAGATGATGGTATGTTTGCGTTCCCGTAACTTAGTGGCTCGCCAAGAAATACCGATAGAATAAGTACTAGGCTTATAAATAATAAGTCCTTCGGTCGATTTATTCGACTAAAATCCTTTAAGGCATGGCCGCAGTCTAATGACTGAAAGAAGTAATCGATAAACAGACACCCATGAACTTTCTACAATACAGCTGCACCTCTCTTGCCTATGGATTACACTGGAGTCTTCTGTTGATGAAAAATCACCCCAATACACCACGACGTCTGAAGTTGTTTAACCTCTTGAACTTTTCGTAACTTTTTTATACTTTCTAAACTGTTTTTGTACTTTCTGCTTGACCCTTACGTCCGGCATTCACCATGATAGATCACTAGCCACTACACATTCTTTATTTACTCCCCTTGTTTCTTTCTGTCTTCCTTTCTGTGGAAGAGCGTAGGCTCGAAACGTTAAAGACTTTTTCACTTTCGGAGCCTTAAACTAATACATCTGTTTGTTGACTACACCACCTGTCTTCGTCTTTTGCATTTTTTTGGTGAATTCTCCCTATATATATATATCATATATATATATATATATATATATATATATATATATATATACACACACACGAGGCATACCTTACCCTATGTCGTTAATTGGTTTCTGGAGAAACGACTTAACTAGAATTTACTTGTCTCTAGGCTAACCTGATAATAACCATTCCCAATTCTATATTTTATTTATGAATGCGTTTTAAATAATACATAGTTTGAGATGTTTGATGTGTCCTAAAATCTTGTCCTTTTTATGTACAATCGTCGATACATGTGTCCGACTTATTTCAAAGGATCGTGCAATTGCTACCTCTTAAGCCGGGGTATGCCCATCATATCAAAAATATGCCGATCATATCAAAATGCCTAGCATGGGAATAAAAACCTCATAGGTTATAATTATTAATATTAAAATTATAATTAAGGGTATCTAACCGATACCACCATACTAGATATAGGATCCCAAACTACTCTAAAACCACATTAAATGTTCATACAGCCCCAGGAGAGAAGACAAAGCGACGAAATAAACAAGCAAAAAATTATTGGATAATTCCAGATCCCGGATTTCTGACTTTGCGTAAGAAATGCTTTGCTTCATCCGTGGAATACACAGAAAATAGTACATAAATACACACATATATATATATATGTATTTAACGGCAGAGCATCAGCATGGCTGCAGCTCTGAATATGTAAGTATTCGTATGTTTATATATATATATATATATATTTGTATTTAGGTAGTATATTCTGTGTATTCCACTGATGAGGCAAAGCATTTCTTATGCAAAGTCAGAAATCCGGTAGCTGGAATTATCCAATAATTTTTTGCTAGTTTATTTTGTCTCTTTGTCTTCTCTCCTGGTGCTGTATGTACATTTAATGTGGTTTTAGAGTCAAGTTTTGGCTGCTATATCTAGCATGGTGGTAACTTTTAGATACCCTTATTTATGATTTATATGTGTGTGTGTATGTGTGTGTATGTGTGTGTGTGTGTGTGTGTGTGTGTGTGTGTAGAAAGATACATAGATAGGTAGATAGATAATCTGATTTCTCTCTTTTCTGTA
>NC_043002.1:119652142-119679642 GCF_006345805.1 Octopus sinensis | reverse complement strand
ATAACATACAAAAAATTGCACTACTAGGCACTGCACACATCCTACGCAGAACACTTTCAATACAGTAACCATCAGAGCATCACAACAAATCACAGCACATACCCAAGGCACACAGAGCTGCGCTCGGTAGTGAAGTGAAAGCACGTTATAAAAATAAAACTACTGAATGATGATGATAATAATAATAATAATAATAATAATAATAATAATAATAATAATAATAATAATAATAAACCCGAAGGTCTCGAAAATGATAATGCAAAGGTCCAATGGGATTTTGTGAGTCAGTGCGACCATAAGATAGAGAATCGGAAACCAGACATCGTGTTAATTGATAAAGTGTTAATTGATAAAGGAAGCAAACGGTGCTAGATCACAGATATAGTATGGCCAGCTGAAAACAAGGTATGCGATAAGGAAGAATGAAAATCGATAGATATGACAGGCTATCTTGGGAGGTTAAGCAGTTGTGGTCGATGAAAAAGGTGGTAGTAGAAGTACCAATAATTGTCGGAGCCCTGGGCACAGTGAGTAAAAGTCTTGAGAAGTACATGGAACAAATAGGGGGCTGCGATAAGGATGGAGCACTTGCAGAAAACAGCACTGCTTGGAACCGCTCGAATACTCCGGATGGTGCTCGAAAAATAAGGGGTGTTACCTTAGTTCACTGGTAGTGAACAGCTGGCACGGTAGTTTATCTCCACTGATAGAAGCTTTCCAAAGACAGACAATAATAATAATAATAATAACAACAACAACAACAACAACAACAACAACAACAACAACAATAACAATAATAATAATAATAATAATAATAATAATAATAATAATAATAATAATAATAATAATAATAATAAGGAACCTCAAGACTACAACAATAACTGTTGCCATAGGTGCTCTAGGAATGATAGCAAAGCTACCTAGCTCAGATACCAGGAAATCCCAAAATGGCAGAAATTCAAGAGATAGTGCCCATGGGACCTGCCCATATCCTTCGTAAAATACTGTCTATGTAATCTCAAATTTTAAAACAAATTCATAATTTTCTTGTTTTCTTAAACATTCTCTAGAACAATAAATACTATGTGCAAAACCAAATATATGACAGCCTAGGCATAACATCAACACGAACTTCTAACTTGATGTCACTTGAAGTTTCTTGGTGAGACTTGGAACCAACTTGTACTAATACAAAACAAAAGTCAAACATATAATAATAATAACAACAACAACAATAATGATGATGATGATGATGATGATTATGATGATGATGATTATGATGATGATGATGATGATGTTGATGATGATGATAATAATACTAATAATAATGATAATAATAATGATAACTACATATGTTCATTTGTTGTATGTCCGTGTGTGTAGTACATGTATTATATTCTTCCTAATGAAAAGGATTTATATTTGTTCACTTTCCACAACGTAAGAGTTAAAAATTGTTGGCTAACTTAATTTATCTTTGAATTTTCAAAGCATTTAATAGCCTGCCAATGAATACATGATATATAAAATCGTTAAGCTCGTATTTTTATCTGTTATAAATAGCGAAAGCTTATCTCATAATCACTGTAGTGTAAAATTCGTTTTAAGAGACAGGGTTTCAGTTTAAATGGTATATATTAAGTACTCTGTTCCTCATTCATGGACAAAAAAAATAATTTTCAATATGTATGTGTATGTGGGTATATATAGATATAAACATGCGAATTCGAGAAAGTAGTAGTAGTAGTAGTAGTAGTAGTAGTAGTTGCAGCAGCAGCAGCAGTAGCAGTAGTAGTAGTAATAGTAGTAGTAGTAGTAGTAGTAGTAGTAGTAGTTGCAGCAGCAGTAGCAGTAGTAGTAGTAGTAGTAGTAGTAGTAGTAGTAGTAGTAGTAGTAGTAGTTGTAGCAGTAGTTGCAGTAGGTGCAATGGCCCAATGGTTAGGGCAGCGGACTCGCGGTCGGAGGATCGCGGTTTCGATTCCCAGACTGGGCGTTGTGTGTGTTTATTGAACGAAAGCACCTGAACCTCCACAAGGCTCCGGCAGGGGGTGGTGGCGACCCCTGTTGTACTCTTTCGCTCCAACTTTCTCTCACTCTTTCTTCCTGTTTCTTGTCCTCGACTTCCTACGCAACCGCTGAGCCTGGATGCACATTCATCCATCCGTCGATGCTGTCGGTGTCGGGGGTTGACCTGCTTTCTCTTCTGCAGGTCTTACGAATAGCAAAGGACCACGTTTCGCACTTCTCTCACTACAGAAGGCCGCTTCGCTCAACATCAACATCAACATCAACATCAGCAGCAGCTGCAGAAATCAGCAGCAGCAGCACCAGTAGTAGTAGTAGTAGTAGTAGTAGTAGTAGTAGTAGTAGTAGTAGTAGTAGTGAAACCGCTAGCAGGCCCTCCTCTCAACCAATACGCTGCTAAGGGTGCCGCTGGATGACGAACTCTGGTGATGACGTTCTTCCACGCGTTCCCCTCCATGGCACTGGACTTTTAGCATGCTCGAGGTCAAGGCGCTGCCACTTCAGGTCTTCCTCAATTTGTTTCGCCCTCGTCTTTTTAATTGAACCTCGCACAACGAGGAGGAGTAGTAGTAGTAGTAGTAGTAGTAGTAGTAGTAGTAGTAGTAACAGCAGCAGGAGCAGCAAAAGAAATTATTCACTTTCACAAGTTTATTGATTCCATTTAAATAGCTGTCTAATTCGTCACGGCTTAAGATCTGTCCTGTATTGTTGTAGCTCAACTTAACAGTCAACATCATTAACAGTTATCAAGGCACCTTTCTTCCGTAATCGAAGCAATTTCTCTATTGACACTTTTATGTTAACAGAAATATTTTTGTTGGGTTTTTTTCTGATGATTTTCGTCTGTATTCCGTCTGCCTTTATAACAGCCCTCTAAATTGTTTGTTCTCTTTTATTTTTATGTTTCTATGACTGTCATTTTGTTGACCTATGTAAACGAGTTGTTACTCTGATAATCTAATAGTATGAATATACGCTAATGAGGTCTATATTGTCCATCATTTAAAAAAAAAGTAGCATCTTGGAAAATAGTGTATTTCAAAGGTTTTCTTCGTACTTTTACTTTTATATTTACGTTAATTCACTTTGGAATAATTTGTTAAAAATCGAATTACTTCAATCCAAATTGAAGGTAAGTACCATTTCTATTCGTCCTTCTACTCGTTTTATTATTAAAGTGTACTGTGATAATCAAGGGTAGACAGCAAAGGACAGTGTAGGACAAATACACAGCCATAAATTATTTATCTATATTTAAAGATGCAATTTAAAATACTCTGCTGGAACGTCCATTGAATTTGTTGAAAAATACAAGGTGAGCTACGTTAGTCAACATATACAATCTTATTCTCTCTCTTAAAACAACAAGGTAAGTCATATGAACATGATGGCCATTACTGACCTACAGGTATCTATAAAGATTGAAATGAAGAAAAAATAAAATTATTTATTTTAGACTTGAAAGATATTATTGTTGTTATTACTATGAAAATAGTATCGTTATAAGTATAAATATACCATAAACAATTATATAAAAATGGAGAAAAAGATGTTTCATCAAAATTAGATTTAATACAAATTTGGATTCATTACACATGAGTGAGTATTTATATATCAGGTCATCCCATAAGTTCTGTCCGATTTTACCTTTCTTTAAATTTGAATGAAATTTAATAGTATTTTACAATGTCTAATGGAATTAGTAGTTATTTTTATGCATTTGTGTACATTTAAACTAATTAAATATTATTTTACAGAATAACAGAATTAAAATTTATTTGATTAAAACTCTTCCTAACATGGAAGTATCCAAAGAGCATTTGAGACACATAATGATTTATGAGTACAAAAAAAGGAAACTCTGCTGCCGAAGCGACTCGAAACATACACTCAGCCTATGGGAAAGAATGCTTGAATGAAAGAACTTGCGGAAGATGGTTTGCAAAATTTAGAAGTGGAGATTTCAGTCTTAAAGATGAAGATCGAACAGGACGTTCAGTTGAGTTTGAAGATAAGCTCCTTGAGGCATTACTTGAAGAAAATCTTGCATAATCAGTCGAGGAATTGGCAATAAGCTTAATTCAACCCATACAACTGTTCATCATCTTCAACAACTTGGAATGGTTCCTAAACTTGGAAAATGGGTGCCTCATGAATTGTCTGAAAGCAACCGCAAATTCCGAGTTGACATCTGCTCTTCTCTCCATTCTCGCGAACTCATTTCACCCTTTTTGTATAGACTTGTGACTGGTGATGAAAAATGGATCTTCTATAGAAATGTTAAACGTCATAAACAGTGGCTTGGTCAAAGAAAAAAAGCTCAACCTCAACCGAGAAGGGATCTTCATGGGAAAAAGATTCTTCTCTCAATCTGGTGGGAGTGCAAAGGAGTAATTTACTTTCAATTGTTACCACCTAATGCAACAATCAATGCTGAAGTCTATTGTCAGCAATTAGAGCGTTTGAACCAAGCTTTGAAGAAAAAAGGCCCACTTGAGTGAATCGAAAAGGAGTGATGTTTCAACAAGACAATGCGCGACCCCACACGGCAAAGATCACATCACAGAAGATCGAAGAGCTTGGTTGGGAAAAAATTCCTCAACCATCTTATTCTCGCGACCTTGCTTCTTCAGACTACCATTTGTTTCGTATTTTACAGAATCATTTGGGGGACATAACTCTCGCAAGACAGGAGGAGGTCGAAACGGACATTTCAGAGTTCTTTGCTTTAAAACCAAAAGAGTTTTACATTGATGGGATTAAAAAGCTTGAAAATAGACGGAAGAAAATCATAGATAATCAGGGAATGTACAGTGATGATTAAATTTCAATTCAATATAACATTTGATCACTTGTTTTCTTTATTCAAAATTCGGACAGAATTTGTGGGATGACCTGATAGATATTGTTATTGTTATTACTATTTGTGTTAATTATAAATAGTTGATAACAACAGCAATGATATAGGTGGTTACAGGCCTTAAATAACATTAGATAGCTATAGAATTAAAATTCAAAGTTTATATTTATCATAAGGGCACACAAGGTGCCTACCTGCTAGAAGGAGGAGCTAAAAGTCTCGGATAAACCACCAATAACACTGAAAAACTCAAAATTAAAACAACTGTAAACGGACAAACGGGTCAAATAATTTTAACATACTAAACGCTTGGATCATGATTTCTAGTTCTGGCGAAAATCCTCAACCTTCATCACCCACTGAAAAAATATTTTAACTTGTCACGTTGAAGTCCGCCGGCGTTCTGAATCAACACATGGAAACTAAAAAATCAGAGACAAGAATAAAGAAAACGTAAATGCGATTACACACTCCTTTTATTATAGGGAACTGGTGGAGGCGCAATGGCCCAGTGGTTAGGGCAGCGGACTCGCGGTCATAGGATCGCGGTTTCGATTCCCAGACCAGGCGTTGTGAGTGTTTATTGAGCGAAAACACCTAAAAGCTCCACGAGGCTCCGGCAGGGGATGGTGGTGATCCCTGCTGTACTCTTTCACCACAACTTTCTCTCACTCTTACTTCTTGTTTCTGTTGTACCTGTATTTCAAAGGGCCGGCCTTGTCACTCTCTGTGTCACACTGAATATCCCCGAGAACTACGTGTCTGTGGAGTGCTCAGCCAGTTACACGTTAATTTCACGAGCAAACTGTTCCGTTGATCGGATCAACCTCATCGTCGTAACCGACGAAGTGCTTCCATGCATCCATTATAGGGAACTGTTCAGAAAGTTTGCTTTGGTGAAAAACACATCCTGTGTACAGTGCTTGAACCAGTGAACGAAAGTGGTTTGATCAAGATAAAACTTGAAGGAACATCATCATCGCATCTGTTGGCGCACTGTCAAAAGCATTTCCCAAAATGTATGAAGACAACGGAGATTGGTTTTTGCTGTTGTTTGCCTGGTTGTTGTTGTTGTCGTGTGTGTTTGTATGTGTGTGTGTGTGCTTGTGTGTGTGTGTGTGTGTGTGTGTGTGTGTGTGTGTGTTTGTGTGTGTGTACATAAAACGTGTTACCTGATAAAATATGTTTGAGGCACATTCGAATCCGTAAGAAAGCCATTCGCAGTATTTTGTCATAAAGAAAATTCCTCGCTGTAAAAGATAGGTGCATGTATTTCGGAGTGGTTGTCTTCTCTTCGCAGTCCCTGCGTTTCCGGTCTATGTTGCCCAAGAGAACTTAATCACTCGGAAATACTTGCTTGTAACAGTCTGGTTAGAGAACGCCGTCAACTGATTCGGCATGTTTACACTCATCTGTCTACAGCGAGATATCTCTATGACCAAATACAGTGAATGACTTTCTTACCGCTTCCAATATGCCTCAAGCGTAATTGACCTGGGTTTGTATTTATACACATAAGGAAGCGAGTGTAGGTTCCATCCAACCGCCGCTCAAGCTTCTTTGATAACGTCCATCCAACCAAAATGCAAATATATCGGAAACTACCACCTGTGTCATCTCTTATGAAAGGTAAGAGAGTCCAGTTTGCTGGACATTGTTGTAGAGCTGAAAAATAGGTAGTTTCTACTCTTCTCCTCTGGAAGCCATCTACTCGCAATACCAGAGGGCGCACACTCTCCTACCCTGATGTAATCTCCAGGGATACAGGCATCCAGCAACAGGACCTCCGTAATGCCATGATGGACCGTGAAGTCTGGCATAGCATGGTAAATTCCATTCTCTCGACCATGGTCGAACAATGATGATGATTTATACACATCACTGTTTACCACCATCATACACACACTCACACACATACACACATACACACGAAGAGATTTAATTGGCCCTAAAGCTATAGTAGAAGAGGCTCCGTTGCCCATGGTGCCACGCAGAGGGACTGAACCCGGAACTACGTGATTGAGAAGCAAACTTCTAACAATACAGCTAGACGCACGTGTGTACGTATGTATGAATGATGTATATCTGTATGTGTGTAATGAAATTAATGTTTGGGAAAATAGATGAATACAGTAAGCTTCGCTGATGATCGTTGAGTGCTGACGTACAAAAGGTGAACTAAATTAATACCAAGATATCTGTTCTTACTTTGCAGGTTATGCGAAGGTAAGACTTATATTCATTAGGTTCATTGCATTCTCTGTGCGTGTTTCTTAATAGTGAGAAATTTGTTACTTTGGAGTGTTGACTTCTATTTCTAGCAAGGTGGTATTTCGGTACCCTAATTTATATATGTGTGTGCACGCGTGTGTGAGTGTGTGTGTGTGCGTGTGTGTGTGTGTGTGTGTGCGTGCGTGTGTGTGTGTGTATAAATATATATATATATATATATAAATTGAAGTTCCGCTTTAAATGTGGCAGGATAATGTATAAGAAGAGTAGATGTTGGCGAGATGGCAGAACCGTTAGAACGCCGGGTGAAACATTTAGTGGTATTTCGTCTGCCGTTACGTTCTGAGTTCGAATTCCGGCGAGGTCGACTTTACCTTTCATCCTTTTGGGGTCGAGAAGTTAAGTACCAGTTACGTTCTGGTGTCGATGTAATCGATTTAATCCCTTTGTCTGTCTTTGTTTGTCCCCTCTATGTTTAGCCCCTTGTGAGCAATGAAGAAATAAGAAGAGTAGATGTTGGACCTATTGAGGACTGGGGACTGAATATTTGTGTCAGAAAGTAATACGACTTAGAATATAAAACGTGAATAAAGATAAAGACAAATAGAAAGACTGAGATGAATAAACGAGATAAAATCAAATCATTAATTTAAGATGTATATACAATAGTATTATAAGAGGTGTATAAATATTTATAAGCATAAATACATAAATTACAAAGGAATGTTTTATAGATATATAATGATATACGAAAGTCTTTAGAAAAAGTGCGTGGAATTCACATAAAACTATCGGTGAATTCGCTGAATTCACTTAAAACTATTGGCGAAATATTAACTGCCTGAATTATTTATTATGGTCAATAGTTAAACTATGTTTATTTTTCTATCTCCCCTTATTTTATTGCTGTATTACAACTAGCTAAATTAGTCAAGTGACGTTATATTTGTTAATCTTTACTTTTAAATGAAACCAATTTGTGTTTTGCCGAAGTGGATTTTCAGTATGGTTCACTATGGTGAATGTTTGGTGAAATTTTAAATTTTAACTCAATGAAATTTGTACTTGAACATTGGAAGTTAACTATTGACTTAACGATTGCAAAACCTGGGTTAGTGTTTTAATCTGATTATTATACTTATGGATTATGGATGTGTAGTATAATATCATTTTTATATAATATTTTTATATAATATTATTTGTATACAGTTTCATTGTATAAGCAATGAAACTGTAAAAAAGACAATTTTCTACATTAGAAACAAAATCAGCAGTTGGAACAAAAGAGTGTGGTTCTTTATTCTATCGCCCCCAAGCGGGATGAAAAGCAAAGTTGATTATGTAGGATTTAAACTCAGAACCTAAAAACCAAGGGGCGTTTTCTCCGCTGCTCTTACGATTCTGCCAGTTTGCCGCCTTAAAACAGTAAAGGTCTTTCTCGAACATATAGAGTCATGGGGCCGATTTCTAGGTTTCTATCGCATCTATATTCCCCAACTGGACAAAAGGCATGATTACTCATTTTTGACAGTTGAGTAATCTTTATATATAAAAGTGAGGTTGTGTGCTGTCTGTCTCCTACGATTTAGATTCCTAACTACCCCCACATTTTGCGGTGCAGTTTAACCAAAACCGGGTATCTTATAGTCGTGATTCATATCGAGCGCGCGTTTACGATGAGTCTACGATTTTAAAAATAATTTACCATCAATTTTTCCCATTTTAATGCATTTTTGGCATATATAAGGGAAGTAACTCTCTAAAAATTTATTATTAATTCTCAGAACGTAAAAAGCTACAGTAACACCCCCCTCCCTTTGTGGTTAGCCATATTGAGATGGCTATTATACTTTACATCTCTAAAAATGCTTATATAGTTATTTCCCTTACAAACCCGAGCAACGCCGGGCGATACTGCTAGTGGGAAATAAAGTGTTTTGGTCAAGAATACAACGCATTGCCCGGTTCCGGAATCAAAACCACAATCTTACGATCATAAGTCCAACAGCCTACCCTCTAACCTACGCGCCTCCACGTTCGCCACCTTAAAGGAACAAAAATAACAGTAAAAACTAAAAAAATATAAAAGCAATATATATTTACAGTCGTACACACATACACACTCACAAGATATATATATGTGTGTGTGTATAAATATAAATATATAAGACTATATATATGTCTACATATATAATATATATATGCATATATATATATATCTTAAAATATATACATATATATATATATATATTATATATATATATATATATATATATATATATATATATATACTTATATTTATATTTATACATATATTCAGAGTGAAATAGAAAATTGTAAACCGATTACTACAAGCGAACAGAGCTGTAGGTTGCTCGCTTTCATATCCGCTTTGAATGAATGCTTCATGAACACGCATCGATAGTGCGGAAGGTGTTTTACACTTCAGATTAATAAAAATGAAAAAAAAAAGGAAATGTTTCCCATTTGACTGAGCATTTATAATTTCTAGCGTGGTCATTTGACCTTTTCCACGTAGTTAAGGTCAATACATATTGATCTAGTCAAACTAAGCTATTTCCAGCCTCCTCGATTCTACAACTTATACAACGATGTTTATTGCAATCAGAGAGGTGTGAAATATTTCAGGCCAAAACGATAATCATTCCCAAAAAGAAGAAAACACTCGTAGGCTTAACACTGGCACGACGACATCCTTGTTTAACAGTTGCGGGTCGTTTTCTCTCTGTTTCAGTATACTAAGCCAAGATTTACATGAGCTGCCTAAGAAACAGACAAGCACATACACATATAAAAATGTGTACGTATACATTATTATACACCGAGACAAAGGCACATAAACGCATGTATATATATATATATATATATATATAATATATATATATAATATATATATATATATATATATATATATATACCCATACATATATTCATATATGTGTGCAAGTATATGTATGTGTGTGTGGGCAAGTGTATATATATATATATATATATATATATATATATATATATATATACGTATAAATGTATATCTATAATACACGTGCGCGAATATATACGCACATATATGTGCATACACAAACACATATATGAATATACCAACAAATATATATCCATATATATGTATGCATACATTTATTATATAAATGTGTGTGCGTGTGTGTGTGTGTGTGTCTGAAAGTCCGTATGCATATATGTATGTATTTATACATCAATATATCATATATATATATGCCAGAATGCAACAACAAGTTTGGATACAAACCATCCTGAGTTAAATTAAATTAGATTATCTCCAAACTTTGATACTTATCCAACATAGCTTTAAACCATGTCATTGAATTCGAGTGCATTCCGCCGACATTCATACATTAGATCGTGATAACAGAGCTCCTTCGTCATCGACCTCGAACCATATAATGAAGCGTATTACAGTATTCAATGTGAGATATGGATATAATATGAAGATGTACCATATATATACAACTATACATGTGTGTGTATGTGTGTGTAAGTGTGTGTGAAGGTGTGTGTATGCATGTACTTATATATATGCAAACATTGAGTCAAACTAATGTGTATTTGTATTGCGTGTGGTTGGGTTTTGTTTGGGTACATCATAAGATGTTGAATACAAATTGATCTTAGGAAATGTGTAGCCTCTTTTATATGTGTAAACTTCGATAAATGAAAAACGGAGACAGCTTTAGTAGTAGTATAGATACATCACATCATATATATGTGTATACACACACTCACACACACACACACATACATACATATATATATATATATATATATATTAATAGATGGTGTCCTGTACTCATATATGCGTGTATATATACATGTAGAGGTAGGTACGTACATATATGTATATATATATGCATATGTTTTATTTATTAATATATTATATGACGGAACGCACGCATCCCTTTCTAAGTAAGATTGTTCTTGATATATATATATATACATATATATACATATATACATATATATGTATGTATATATATGTACATACATATATGTGTGTGTGTGTGGGTATATTGAAGTCATACATATATATAAATATATGATGTGTATATATATGTTTGTAAATCGGTATGTGTATAGCTATGCACCTACATAATGTTAGAATTGACCACTTTTTCCATTACTGTAAGTTTTGTGATGAAGGGGCATTTATCAGATAGTACATCAACAAATTACTGTTCAAATGCTAACGAGATTATTTCTAGCACTTGACGCCGTGGGGTATGTGTGGCTAACTTCTATCAGGTTTCAGTTCTGTTTGCTGTTTACAAGGAAGAATTTGTGTCCATGCCGACATTTCTATTTTCTTTTCATTCTTTTGATTAAAACATCGGTTTGCTTGGTTATTATAGGCACTTTTTCTGCTGTATGCAATTGGCATTGTCTCTCTCTGAATTTATGTAGGGCATATTATATATTATGATGCAGCAGTAGACATCGCAATATATTCAACACATCAAGATTCTTATTAGCCTATATATGCATGTATATTTTATTTTGGTAGTTTTAATCATTAGACGGCACACAGGCTGGAGCATCGCCTGGAAGATGTTTTAGTCCAAGGCTAGCCTTATTATATTCATTTTCCGAGTTGCTAAGTGACGGGAACATAAACAAACCAGCACCGATTGTCAAGCGGTGCAGTGGAGGACAAACACAGACACAAACACACACACACATATATATATACTATATATATGTATACATATATATATATATATATGTACGTTTAAATATTTGTTGTGCAAGATTTTTTATGTGAAGTCGTGTGTTGAAACAGATATTGTTATATTTCGGAATGGTCATATTGCCAGTTTAGCCAATAAAAACACACGCACTATATATTTGGTGTTATTTTGCTTATATTTATTAAACAATGTGTGGTATGTGTGAATGATCGGGAAGTGTTTATTTAATATAAGGTTCAGAAATTTCTATACATAGTCTTGTATAAAACAGAAATCAGTATAACGCAAACAGTGACAATCCCAGTGTCATTAACCCTAGCTCGTCGCCACCTCTATATCGTTATATGGGCACCTGCGATTGAAGGAAATAGAATGCATAGTCGATGTGAAGTTAGCATGGGTTTTTTTAAGTCCTTATCATCTCGCAAGGCCACAAGGAGATTGTGATACTTTGCAACATCGTTGCACAATGAGATGGGCAGTGCAGATCAGAAAACCCTGCAGAGAGAGAGAGAGAGAGAGAGAGGAAGAACAGCCGCAGTATCATGCTATCTTCTTGCGATAAAAGGGATGGAATAGAGACTGGAACTGGAAATTAAAAAAACGGTGAAGAAACATGTGTTGAAGTGAGAAAGCAAAAGGTCGGCATAACACTTGAAAAGTCCCAACTCTACAGGTAATATTAAATTCATATGAAGCTAGATTGAATAACAAATTAGATTGAGTAACATGATAGGTTTTCCCCTCAGATCACGGCTGGATAAACTCGAGATAGATGAAGATGTGCAGTTTGGGAAGAAATACAAGTGGCAAATATAGAGGAGACAGGCAAATGATAGATTGTTGAAGACCACACAACTCCAAACAAATACCCATGAAACGTTGAATGCATTTTAGCATGGTTAAAGAAAAATTACACAGACACGCCTTTGGATGCGCCCAGTTTCAATACAACGAATCACGACAGGTGGGCATAGTTTTGAGGAGCTAAGGCCTGATTATTACACATGGATTCTTCCTGTATACGGGTGGGTTACCCAGTCAATGCTTTCACTGTTTAAATTATTGTGCCAGTTTATACTTATTGTGTGCTTTTTATTCTGCTTCTATAATTCTTATCAATTTTTTTTAAATTGTGTTCTTAGCGTAACGACCTCTTCCTTGTTTTATGTTTGTTTAGCTATCTTTCTCTCTGTAAATACCTATATAGAAGAGAGAAAGAGTCACAGATTTTTATAACCTCTATGTTTTACCGTTTTATCTGTATGTATAGGTAATTGGAGGTAAACAAAGAACAAGTTGTTAGAAATGCTGTTATCATCATCATCATCATCATCATCATTATTATTATTAGGACCTGGGAAAAATACATTATTGTCAATTACTATTGAACCATAAAAACATGCCGGTTATTTGGAAAGAGATATAGGTATTTTGGAGTTAGTAACTTTTATGAAGTCCGAAACTCTAATCCGATTAAATTCTAAAAATACAGAATTTCAAAAACCACTTAAACCATTTACAAACTTCTACTGTACCAAAAATTACTAAATCTTTGATGCGTAAATAACGTCGGAAACATTTTAGAATTGTTGGGTTGCCGAAGGTAGGTTTTAATGTTTTGTTTTGGTTCGAGAGTCAGGATATTACCCAAGAGTAATTGAAGTGTTCACTCTGTGTGCTTCGGATTAAAATCCGATTAAAGGTTCATAACCACGTGATGAATTGTTTACTGTTATAAAATGTTGCCATGAGCAATATGGAACAAAGGAGTACAATCGTGGCAAGTAAAATTACTGCTGATTTAACTTGACCGTTGAATAAATAATTGCATCTTCATTTCCTTTTTTTTTTTCTTTTTTTGTCAAATGGTGAAAATGATATTCGTCTCATTGAAATCCCTATAACTTACGGAAGCAGAACCCGATGTGGTCATTTTCCTTCTGAGTCACAAAGCAGCTGATTACACTTAGCTATTATCACTAAATAATAATCTGCTACCTAACGCAGTTAATTGAAAGAGCATCCGACAAAATGAATTATAAATTTTGTTACAACCCTTTACATTCTAAGTCAAATCCATTGATGTCACCTGTGACTTTCAGCTTTCCAAGAGACATTGAAATATCTCACGCGTTAAACGTCGGATATAATGCTGAGAATTATTTATGATTCTCTGCGCTCTGTGTCCAAATCCCAAAAGTCAACGTTGCCTTCCAACCACTCTGAGTGTCATTTGATATAATACCTGTTCAGTACTAGGATCGATTCTTCTCTCACATTCTCTTTCTTTCGCGCTCTGTCTCTCTCGCTCTCTCCCTATATATATATATATATATATATATATATATATATAATATATATATATATATATATATATATATTCTCTCTCACTCTTTCTCTCTCTCTCTCTCTCTTATATATATATATATATATATTTGTAAAAATGAAGTTCGAAAATGCTGCTGTATTATACAATTTTTAATTTTTATATATACATTATAACATGTTTCAGTTCTGAAATGAACCTTATCAAAAAAGTTATATATAAAAAGAGACAGCTCATGCCGTCAAACACAAGAAATTCATTTATAATACACATCGGAGTCAGACATCTTAGAGTTCATGTATAGTTGATATATAGTTCATGTATAGTTGATATATAGTTTGAAGTATATGTTCAAAGTGTTCGATGCAGTGGCCCACGGTGGCGATACGTATTCAATACAAAAAACAGATCAAAGTGCTGGAAAGCGGTCAATACAGAAGATTGATGTTTTCGAAAGAGCGAGGAATTCATTTTTACCTTAAGCAATTGTGATGACCCATGGTGGAAGTTCGCTGGGTGGTTCGCTGGGTGACCCTCAATATTCCTCAAGATACTGGAACCACCCAGCGAACTTCCACCATGGGTCATCACAATGCTTAAGGTAAAAATGAATTCCTCGCTCTTTCGGAAACATCAATCTTCTGTATTGACCGCTTTCCACCACTTTGATCTGTTTTTGTATTGAATACGTATCGCCACCGTGGGCCACTGCATCGAACACTTTGAACATATACTTCAAACTATATATCAACTATACATGAACTCTAAGATGTCTGACTCCGTGTGTATTATAAATGAATTTCTTGTGTTTGACGGCATGAGCTGTCTCTTTTTATATATAACTTTTTTTGATAAGGTTCATTTCAGGAACTGAAACATGTTATAATGTATATATAAAAATTAAAAATTGTATAATACAGCAGCATTTTCGAACTTCATTTTTTACAAATATATACCTACTCGTATACGAGCTAATCCTATTATAAATATATATATATATATTTATATATATATATATATATATATATATATATTATATATATATATATATATGTGTGTGTGTGTGTGTGTGTGTGTGTGTGTATTTCTATCCTTATTTTCTATCTTTCTCTCGCTCTCTTTTCCTCACTGGAAACAATCGACTGCGGTCACACGTGGAAAGAGAAAGAGATGGACTCCACTAAGTTGTAAATGCCCGTGGCACGCCTTGCATCCTGGTGGAGACGCATGTCAGTCTCCACCAGGAGTTGATGATTCAGGAAAGGAATATAATAAAATAAAGCAGCAGATACGTAAATTTAATCGATTCGTATTGGTGACCCTCAATATTCCTCAAGATACTCTGACCGGGAATTCCGAACGAATCCTATTAGTGTTGCTGGTGTTTTTAAGAAAAATGAATTAAGTCTAACTAAACAGAAATCTTGAATTCCTCCACTCATCACAACCAATATACTGAGTGGAGGCGCAATGGCCCAGTGGTTAGGACAGCGGACTCGCGGTCATAGGATCGCGGTTTCGATTCCCAGACCGGGAGTTGTGAGTGTTTATTGAGCGAAAACACCCAAAGCTCCACGAGGCTCCGGCAGGGGATGGTGGTGATCCCTGCTGTACTCTTTCACCACAACTTTCTCTCACTCTTACTTCCTGTTTCTGTTGTACCTGTATTTCAAAGGGCCGGCCTTGTCACTCTCTGTATCACGCTGAATATCCCCGAGAACAACGGTAAGGGTACACGTGTCTGTGGAGTGCTCAGCCACTTACACGTTAATTTCACGAGCAGGCTGTTCCGTTGATTCGGATCAACCGGAACCCTCATCGTCGTAACCGACGGAGTGCTTCCCATACTAACTGAACGCTTCTATGAGGTCACTTACAGATTGTTTTTTCTTTCTTTCTTTTTTTGTCGATGCACTCCACCAGTTTCCTCCGATTCCTCAGATAATTAACAATGTATATCGCGAGTCTGTCATCTTGTTCAACCTCAGTCAACAGAAGGAGAATGACTGTTCATCTACGGTAAGTATTAAAAATTACAGGATTCAGTGAGGAAATAGAAACAAAACAAAAAATAGGCGCAGGAATGGCTGTGTGGTAAGTAGCTTGCTTACCAACCACATGGTTCCGGGTTCAGTCCCACTGCGTGGCACCTTGGGCAAGTGTCTTCTGCTATAGCCTCGGGCCGACCAAAGCCTTGTGAGTGGATTTGGTAGACAGAAACTAAAAGAAGCCCGTCGTATATATGTATATATATATATATATTATATATATATATATGCGCGTATGTTTGTGTGTCTGTGTTTGTCCCCCTAGCATTGCTTGACAACCGATGCTGGTGTGTTTACGTCACCGTCACTTAGCGGTTCGGCAAAAGAGACCGATAGAATAAGTACTGGGCTTACAAAGAATAAGTCCCGGGGTCGATTTGCTCGACTAAAGGCGGTGCTCCAGCATGGCCGCAGTCAAATGACTGAAACAAGTAAAAGAGTAAAAGAGTAAGAGTAAAATACTTTGAGAAATAGAAACAAAACTACTTTGAAGCGTAGTGTAATGTCTTTTAAAAATCACATTCACTAATATAGACTTAGATACATTATATCTGGAAAGATAGAGGGGTCACAATTAGAATTCAGTTCATCATAGGTCTGCTAGATCAGGGTTCTCTTGAAGTTAAATAACTGCAAGAGTGAACGAGAGGTTATATCTGTCATAGCATATCGTACTAGAAATAGCAGTAACATTTTTTGCATAACACAACATGCCATCCTTAAAGAGAAAACAAAGCAAAATCATGGCTACAATGCCATAAAACATAATACTGCTTGATCAAAACCGACTTGGTTGTAAAGAACTAATACACACTGAACCGCAAAAGAAAGGCGAGACATGTGTGACTGTGAAATATCGTTTAATTTTGTTATATCAGAGATGAATTTTGATAAATCTGATAAAGTCAATTTCCTTGATGCACTTTGACCACAGTCTATGGGTTAATTTTATGGTAGTAGGCGAATCCAGCACATCGAGATTGTAGGGCGTGACATGTTCAATACCTATTTCTTTACTACCCACAAGGGGCTAAACACAGAGAGGATAAACAAGGACAGACAAACGGATTAAGTCGATCATATCGACCCCAGTGCGTAACTGGTACTTATTTAATCGACCCCGAAAGGATGAAAGGCAAAGTCGACCTCGGTGGGATTTGAACTCAGAACGTAACGGCAGACGAAATACCGCTAAGCATTTCGCCCGGCGTGCTAACGTTTCTGCCTGTTCACCGCCTTAATACACGGTATTGACATGTTCAATACCTTGTATGCCCTCCCTGGGTGTTCAAAACGGCCATACACCGTCGGTACATGGAGCGGTTGAGGCTATTCACAAAGCTTATTGGCACCTATGCTCACACTCTGAGGAAAGCTGCCTTCAGTTCCACACGAATTGTCGGCCTTGAGACTACCACGTGTAGAAGGGCGCATTGTCCTGCTGGAACACGTGGCTATGGTCACCGTTTTGCTGCGCTGTGATGCACTTCCCTGTGCCTGCACAAACATTTTCGAACATGTGAGGCCCATTTCTCCGTTTCAGGCCTATAGCACTCCAAACCATGATATTTTGGCCACCCTACGCGTCTCTCTCCGTGACACATGCGTCTCTGAAGCGTTCGCTCCTCCTACTCCACACCCTAACTCTGCCATCCGAGGTGTAAACGCAATATCGGCTCTCGTCAGAGAAGATTCTCGAACTCCATTATTGATGCCACCAAGGTCTGTGCTGTGTAGCCCACTGTAGTCGTGACTGAAGGTGGCGAGCGGTGAGGACAGGCCTCGAGCAGGACGACGGCACGTTGTTGGCAGTCATTTGAAGTCGTACCGTGTCATCGCTGATTGGCCGCTCTCCAGTTCCAATGGTCTCGCGAGCCGTCACACCGGCTGATCTGAAGTGATCACGGAGGTGTTGCAGGTGGATGAAGCGGTTCTACCTGATCGTGGTTACCCGGGGGCGCCCTCTGCGAGAACTGTCTGCAGTGCGGTTGGTGTTGTTGTATCGTTGTTGCAGGCGATAGATATTGTTGACATAGCCATTGTAAGCTTTTGCAACAATCAGGACACGCTGCCCTGCTTGCAATCGGTCGATGGCTTGTTCTCTCTGCGCTGCTGGCAATCCGATCATACTTGATGCGTCTGAAATACGAACGCCAGGAACGTGGTTCAAGTTTATTTTTATACCCATAACCTCCACGTGATGCACGTGCATCTTTGTTTTTATGACAATTGTTTGCGACTGCCACCTACAGCATTCAACGTTTCAGGAAAATTTGAAAGGTTACATGCAATTTATGTCTCGGCATGCCTTGGAATATTTACACTTACATTGCTGAAATAAAATTTCAGAATTTTCCATATAAAAATGACATTTGAAAAATCGCGTCTCTTTTGGATCATCCGCCTGCAGCGCATTCATAACACAACAGCGAAACTTTTCACGATTAAGCCCAAGTTTTCCAGTTGCTTTGCCACATTTGTCTAACCAGCTTGAGTTACTATCCATCAATTGCTTTCTGTGCCAGTTTCTTGATCTACTACCCTCCTCTCTTCCTTGGATACTCTTACTCTTTTACTCTTTTACTTGTTTCAGTCATTTGACTGCGGCCATGCATGAGCACCACCTTTAGTCGAGCAAATCGACCCCGGGACTTATTCTTTGTAAGCCCGGTACTTATTCTATCGGTCTCTTTTTGGCGAACCGCTAAGTAACGGGGACGTAAACACACCAGCATCAGTTGTCAAGCGATGGGGGGGGGACAAACACAGACACAAAAACATATACTCACACATACATATATATACATGTACGACGGGCTTCTTTCAGTTTCCGTCTACCAAATCCACCCACAAGGCATTGGTCGGCCCGAGGCTATAGCAGAAGACACTAGCCCAAGATGACACGCAGTGGGACTGAACCCAGAACCATGTGGTTGGTAAGCAAGCTACTTACCACACAGCCACTCCTGTGCCTGATAATTTTTTCCAAACTTTTCGAATATGGCCATAGCAGAGGAGCTTTTATTTTGTCACAATCTTCAGGAGTTGTCATCTTTCACCTAATTATTGTAGCACCTATTTATTCGTCCAAGTGTACTTGTAAGAGACTCGTAACATTCTCCTACACACTCACATTTCAAGTACATAAATTATATTCTATTGAAACTTGTTCAGTGTCCTTCTTTATATTTAGTTGGGATGGATACTTTTGTTGCTCCTGATGTTATTAAGATTTCCAATGGACCGACTTTCCATGGCTAGCCGTGTCCTAATTTCTTTCTTACATGTGTTTTCTGCAGAGAACTAAGCTCCAAGATACAATTCAGCCCACTTGAACCTCTCACTGCCCAGTTTCATGTTAACGTTTACTTTCTCTCGTCCTACTACCATAACTTTTGTTGTTTTATAGTCGAGATAAAGACCATGCGTATTTCGTGTCTTCTTGACTGTATCATTTATTGTAATTCAGCTTCAGTCTTGGCAACTAATAAAGGAGCGAATGTAAATAATTTTTTGCTGTTTAGACCCAGTCGACCTGACACAAGTGGGTATGTGGCCTGGCATCGACGATTACTCTTTCAAACGGCGGCATTTACAGAAGCACGAAAACCTGCAAAAATAAGCTGACACACTTTCATATATGTACATATATACATTTATATGAAAATATATATACATACGAGTAGTAATACACATGTATATACAAATGTATATATATATATATACATACATACGTATATATATATATATATATTATATATATATATATATATATATATATATATATATAGATATATATATATATATATATATATAAACATACATACGTATATATATATATTATATATATATATACTAGCCATCTCAATATGGCTAACCACTAAGGGTGGGTGTTATTGAGAAGGCTAGTATACTTTACGATGTCGTGCAGTTACTGTTTACATCTCGTTCAGAGATTTATTATTGCTATATATATATATATATATATATATATATATATATATATATATATATATATATATAATATGTTACAATTATTCAATAGTCAAGATAAAACTCTGATTTTCGGATGCCGAAGTGGAAATTCACAACACCATCTCTTCGGTTATCTGGCCATCTGAAAAACGCTATGAAAAAAATACCGTTATATAAAGGGAAATTACTGTCTTATAATTCCGCTACTTATATAAATTAAGATTGTCCCCTAGCATTGCTTGACAACCGATGCTGGTGTGTTTATGTCCTCGTTACTTAGCGGTTCGGCAAAAAGAGACCGATAGAATAAGTACTGGGCTTACAAAAGAATAAGTCCCGGGGTCGAGTTGCTCGACTAAAGGCGGTGCTCCAGCATGGCCGCAGTCAAATGGCTGAAACAAGTAAAAGAGTAAAAGAGTAATATGTATGTATTATGTGTGTATGTATGTATGTATGCATGTATGTACATGTATGTATATACATTTACACTCAACACACGCACACACCACACATACACTCACATATGTAAGTTTGTATGTATGTACGATAGTTTCCGTCTATGGAATTCCAGATTTCACCCAGAAAGAATTGAACAACCCGAATCTACAGTAGAAAACACTTGCCCGAATTGTAACATTGTGCGAACGATCCGGAACCATGTGCCTGTGTAGTGAACATTTTAAACACATCACTGCAAATGCATGCAAGACATACACGCGCATACTTGTAAGTGTATGAATGTGTGTATCGCGTATGTGTGTATTGGTGCATGTACATATGTATGTATGTGCATATGTTGTCATTCTGTAATTTTAACTATTGCTCTGCCAAATTTCCTCACATCAAAGTATTTAAGCGGTCACTCTCGAAAAACAACACGCCGACTTCAAAGCTGTGTTGCTGTTATTGTATTTAATAACTTTGTAATACATCAATAAACACTTTATTGGACAGATGTCAAAAGGTTAACATTTGACTACTTTTAATGACTCTCTTATTTTCAACTTTTTGACGTTTTAATATTTAAAGGAATCATTACAGAAGACAATTTCAGAACTATTTATTTACGAGGCCGCGATCCAGTGCAGCGGTTTCATTACCAAATTTCTTGAGTTTGCGACTGTTATTAGCTTTTAAAGACTGTGCATCTGTGTGTGTGTGTGTGTTGTGTGTGTGTGTGTGTGTGTGCGTGCGTGTGTGCGTGCGCGCGCGTGTGTGTACATAAACACATGCGTATACACCACAGACACAGACACATATACATGTACTTATGTGTGTGTATATGTGTGTGTGTGTGTGTGTGTGTGTGTGTTGTGTGTGTGTGTGTACTTTAAACGTTTAGTGCAAATTATAAAGCCTAAAAATGTTAGATGGTTAAACAGCAAAAGTTTTCTTCCAACTTTTGAAGACAAGCTTTTAAAAAATGCCACGTTTAAAAGGTCATTTCTTTTAGTTATTTTTTACCGTTACATCAATTTTTTTGAAGTTTCGTAACATATTTTCTCCGTTTATTTTTATCATTTCAACATTTTGCATATAACACTATTTTAGGAAATTGTTGCAACAGCCATGGTGTAACGATAAGCTTCTGGAAAGAGCAATTTGTATATATTCGCAGTAAAGGTTTATTCTCTTCACTGACATAACTAATTATTTTATACCATTTCATATCCCTGTACACTTGGTCATATTTAATAACAAATAATATTGAAATGATTTTGAAAATATAATGCCACACTTTATCAGTTATTTATATAAACGTCTGGTTTCTTTATATATATATATATATATTATATGTAGAAAAATACAAACTGGGACAAGAACGTAAAACATTTAGAAGACGATACATGGTTCCGGGTTCAGCCCCACTGCGTGGCATCTTGGGCAAGTGTCTTCTACTATAGCCTCGGGCCGACCAATGCCTTGTGAGTGGATTTGGTAGACGGAAACTAAAAGAATCCCGTCGTGTATATGTATATATATATATATATTATATATATATATATATGTGTGTGCGCGTATGTTTGTGTGTCTGTGTTTGTCCCCCTAGCATTGTTTGACAACCGATGCTGGTGTGTTTATGTCCCCGTTACTTAGCGGTTCGGCAAAAGAGACCGATAGAATAAGTACTGGGCTTACAAAAGAATAAGTCCCGGGGTCGAGTTGTTCGATTAAAAAGCGGTGCTCCAGCATGGCCGTAGTCAAATGACTGAAACAAGTAAAAGAGAGAGAGTAAAGAGTAAATGATTTCCATTCAAAATAATGCAGCATACATTTTTCCTACAGGAATGAAGGTGACGATTTTTACAAATAAGCTGGCCACATGCTTCCGCCGAGAATGTCGTCAACGGAGAGGCATGTCGTTATAGGTACTAAGTGTAACAAAAATACTTCCTACATTTTATGGGTTGACAAACGTTTCAACAGCAAACACATAGAGTGCACCGGTCCGAACTACGGTGGTAACTGAAAGAAAAAAAAAACGGTAAAATATTAGCTACATCAAGACACCGTTAAAACCTTTTCAGCTTCACTAATCAATATGCATCAAATTAAGAGTAGGATTTTTCTGTCGCATGCTGTATTTAATTAAACAAGTCGAAAGTCAATATGTGGTTGCGAGTTTGTGTCCTTCGAGTCATTTGTACTTCTCGAGTAGTTTTCCATAGCAATATCAGCGACCGGTTTCCTACACGCGTATCCTGTCATCTCTCCCATCCCACTATTTGTACTAAGATGCCGCCACAAATCACAATACAACTCCTATAAATATTGTGTCATAGCTCTCACTTGACTATTAATTTTATGCATGTACCATCTCAGCCCTCCTTTCACAGCTACTATTATATATATCCTGTCACATCTCTCCTCAAAAGTTGTACATACGGACTGTCCATGCATATTACACTGCTAATGTTCATACAATCTCACAGCACGCATTCAAAATAGTAATACTACATATATATTGTCCCATCTGTCTCTCAACTATTACTTTAACATTTTACCTTTCGTACATATACATTCATACAGCTCTTACTTCACTGGAAATTCTAGAATAAAATCTGCTATGATAGCAATTGTTTATTTATTGCTATACCTCTCACTCCACTGGTCTCTTAAATATTTCCTCCTAAAACAACAATAATACCACAGATACTTCATGATTATTCTTTCATATTTAGAACTATCTGATTTCCCACTACTGATACTATATTCACTATATGCTATTGCTATTCCGCAAAAATATATATATACGTTTATAATTATATTGTTATTCCGACGGTCAACCTGTTCAGTTGGTACGTTTGGTGTTTATCGCTATACAGCTATTCATAGCTCTCAAAGAATGTTCCGATATCTGCTGTAATAGAGTAGAAGTGGATTAACAGCTGTGGCGGTATAAAGGTGTTGCAATGGCCTTAATCCATTATCGGTATTAATGCTACAGTATCCTTTTAAACACAAATATACACAAAAATATGAATATTGCAGTCAACAATATAATTACCTTTAAAACTGAACAGTGTAATGAATAAAACTATATTCGCATAATTACATCAAAACCTTGGTTTATCTGCTAATTAGTATACGCAAAAAGAATAATTCAAGATGGGAATTAAAACATGCCAATCAATAAAGCTAGGATCACTTCACACACCTCTCTGCGAGAAAATCAGGTGTATAGATTCAAGTTTCCTCATTAAAATACAAAATGATAAATTTCGTTTTTGTATTTGGTTTGCAAGATTCTTTATGTGAATTCGTGAGTTGAAGCATATTTCATTGTATCTGGGGAGAGTCATTCTTTTTTAATGATTTATTAATTAACACACTGTACATATGTACATATGTATACAAATAAAAGAAGTCCTACTTACATGGAATGGAAATGATATCAGGAATTAAGGGCGTTGAGTAGGAGTTTTACGAGTCCAACATTATGTTTCTGGGGCTTGGTAGTCCAAAATTATCGGATACCACCAGCCTCCCTCTTCAGGGAAGAATTTTACATTTGAGGTATTGACAGAATGGAGATTAAAGGTGGAATGATTTTGTGGAGCGCTAAGTGTATTAGAAGAAGGAGAGCTTATCTAGAGGGTCGTGGGAAGAGAAAATAGATTTTGAGGTTAGGGTTAATAATGAAGCTAGTGATAGTAGTAGAAGTGGAAGGCGGGAGCAAGGGGGAAGGGTGGTCTTATGATTTTAAAGAAGAGTTTAGGTAGAGATTTAACTTAGCGAGAGAAATGTGGTGCAAACTAAAAGATTTCTCGCTTCCTGACCGTAGAATGTTTGGAGCGTGTGGCTGTCGTGGGTTGTTCAGGAGGATGCGGCTTGTAGTTATTATAACCTCAGTGGGGTGCCAGTGGTGCGGTTGCGTGTGATGTGTAGGGATTTCTTGGCGGGATGTTGTTGGACTAGTGTAGAGTGGAAGTAGTGTCTCTAGATTCGGGGTTAGTATTGGGAAATAGATGTGTTATTTTAGTTTTAAGCTTAGTGTTAGGGATATAATAGATTTTTTCGTGGAAGCCGCTTATTTGGAGGGCCTGATTATAATACGGGGCGTGAGTGTTAAAAATTTTTCGTTAGCAGATAAGTTAGAGATTCTGATAGATACACCTGTGACTACGCTATTAAGGGTAAGTTTAGGGTGATTAGAGAGGACATTTATGTATTGTAAAGATTGGTTAGGTTTATGGAAAGGATGGTATAGATTTGTGTTTAAATCGAGAATAACGTCTAAGAAATTAGCCACCTTCGTGCCAATTTCGATTGAAATACTCAGATTATAGCTTTTAAAAAGTATGTGTAAGGCTTTCTTGTGGCGTTCCACTGACGGTTGAGGTAATCGAGCTATTGAAAAGAGTGAGTCATCGCTGTATAGTCCGCCGGAAAGGTTGTGTAAGTATTGTTTAATTTGGGAGAGAAGGAATTGGCCAACATGGTCAGTAACCTGGGCTGAATCTAATGCGCCCATGGTTATATCGAAGAACTCATTAGAGGAGTTGCGTCTCCAATTATTATTCTTAAAGTGAATCAGGGTTCCGTATAAACCTGGCAAAGGGATGACTCCTGGCCAGAATGATACTGAAGTCCGATCGGGAGATGAGAGCTTATTTTTGGGCAAAGATTAAGGTTTTATTTAGGAGAATTGCTGATATTGATGAATAATAATTTGAGATGTCAAACTGAAGGAAATAGGTGTGTTGTTTATCATGAAAAGTGGAAGCTTAACGTTAGTTCTAACAATGGGTAGAATACGGGCAATGATGCATTTATTAGTACGACCTAAGTTGCATTTAGTGGGGCAAATGAGTCTAATGGAAGGCTTAGAGTAGAATTTGGTTTGTGGTCCTTCAGGGTGAAGTGGTGGGCTTTAGGTGTATATAGTTCAGTTCTAGTTAGTAAATTAGATCAGCAATGAGCTTACGGTGGACCTTATTAACCTCCTTAAGAGCATTTCTATGTGCATGTTTATAATTTGTGTTTAGTTCCTTTGATAGTATATGTTTCGAGGGGAAGGGAGTAAAGATGCTAGTTTTGTCAGAAAAGAAGTGCAGGTGTAGTGAAGTCCTTATTTTATATGTAATTTTGGATAGTTCTTTCTGGAAGGAATTAGCATAATTAGAGAATTCAATGTTTTTTTATCTTATGTAGATCTTTCTCAAAATTAGCCATTGCAAGGTTTGGAGGGGGGTTTTGTGGGATTTTAGGTTGTAAGTGTCCTTTTCATTAGAATGTTCGGGGTGATTAGATTTGAGGCCATAATATAGGGCTCTCAACATCATTCGAGTGATGAGGTCATTAGTCTTCTGTAGTAAGAGTTCCATGTGTATATCCCTTGGTGGGATCGGGATATTTTTTGTAGACTTTCTTGAGAAATGCTTATCTATGAGTGTTATCTAACTGTAGCGCTCAGCCGAGCAAAAGCTATATAGTTTGTAGATTAGAGGCAGGTATTATCTGCAGAGAAAACACCTCGTAGTGCCCAATTCTTTCAGCAACTGGATTGTCTCGACCGTCAGTGGAACGCACCAAGAAAGTCCTACACAATTTAAAAAAAAAAACATAATTTAAAAACTATATATCGTTTCCATTCTATGCAAGTCGGATTTCTTTTATATGCATACATATCTACATTCTTTGTATTAAATGTATTTAAAAATTTTATATATCAACTTGACTAACTTGCTTCTCCGTATATTTATATATATATATGTGTATATATATATATATATATATATATATATATATATATTATATATATATACACACAAACACACACACATACATATACACACACACACACACACATATATATATGTATATGTATATATATGTTTTATGTATATATATATATATATATATATATATATGCATATATATTATATGTGTGTGTGCGTGTAATCAAACACCCACAATAAGTGTTTGTATGGCAGATGAATGTGTGGATATGTGTGTTAGCTGTCACTAACAGGTTCTCATTCCTTGGACAAACACTACAACAGATTCCCGACTAAAGATGCCCTATAGTATTCGATCTTCCACGACCCTCACACACACTTACAACTCTTCTACTAATTTATACAGCCAGGAAACAGTCACGAAGCTAAATTTCCTGTTCACATGTTGTAAGGAATATTTTACAAGAAATATAAGCTTATTAAATGTTTTTGATTATTAAATCTTTATTCTTATTCATGTTATGTAATGAATCTTTACTCATGTATATGTGAATTATGCATATAGAGAGAGAGAGATAAGCATGTATATATATATATGTGCACACACATACATATATATCTATATATATATATATATATTTATATACATATACATACACATACATACACACATACACACATACACACATACACAATACACGGAGGACCCTGTGGCTTGAATTCGGTAATTAAGGAGGAATAAATTAAACGCCGAGTACAATACAATATTAGTTTAGTGAAATTTACCTCTGGGTGGGTGAATACGAAAGCAGAAACCTATCGGCAATCGTAAGGAATTCTGAAGAGGATATAATTAATAATAAACTATTGACTGCGCCTGTATGCTTGAGAAAATCGACAGTGTAACCTTAAGTGTCTGGAACAACTATGAACACAATGTGCCAGTCTCTGTTTAAACTCATCGACATAAGTGTAATCCTAAAACTACACAAAATTGGTTCTTAACATTTTATAATATAGTAATATTTAATTTTTTCAGACTTGTGGAATAAAGCGTCAATGGTAAGCAACTCTGAAAGGGAACAAAGATTTGGCTGAGTTAAAAATAGA
>NC_043002.1:119644642-119649642 GCF_006345805.1 Octopus sinensis | reverse complement strand
CGTTAAGGGTGCACGTGTCTGTGGAGTGCTCAACCACTTACACGTTAATTTCACGAGCAGGCTGTTCCGTTGATTCGGATCAACCGGAACCCTCATCGTCGTAACCGACGGAGTGCTTCGATCCCAAATATGTGTGTGTGTGTGTGTGTGTGTGTATCTCCATTCATACATACATTGAATAACCGTAGACTATGAATGCAGCTAGAGTATTGGTTCTTTCAGGAAACTCTTTAAAGGTTTATTCTTTCTTTACCTTTTACGTTATATTAAATATTATCCGATATTAACGACTTTTATTGCTTTGTTTCCGTTTCTAAAACAGCGTGGATTGTGATATATTAATATCTATTTGTCTTGTATTGATATACAATGATGGTAGCGTGCTCAGCTAAGGGTAGCAAAGTTTTTCATAAAGTAATCTTAGATATTTTAAAGTAATGAAGGAAGCCCTCTCATGAAGCTATTTATTACCGCCAGAAAAAAAATATTACCGCAAGTCTGTAAATATGTTTTAATAGTCTTTTGCGAATTTTCAAGAAGCAAAAAGAAAAATTATATTCATAAAATTGTTAATGATTTAATTTTTATAGTACTCTTTTAATTTCACGCTTTCCTGTGCATGTTTTATGGAAATTGGCTTCTTATTAAAATAAAACACATGCATTTATCGATATAGCGCTTTCACATACTGACAATATATTGGCCTGAATATTAGTGATGCGATAAATTTTACTTAAACTTTCTTCAAACGAATCAATGTTTGGGGCCAACGCTTCCATAATTACAATCGATTGTTTTCAATCATGAAACAAAGAGGGTAAAAGTGTAAACCTGATATGGACGACCGATAGTCACTAATGAAATTAGCCTGGTGCGTAAGTGTAAAAATAAAAGACGAAAATATAATAACTAGAAGCAATAAAATCAAAAACTGATTAATCGAGCAAATCCCTTTCTAGAATTGTACGTCTGTTGACTTATGCTAATGAACTTTTCATTAAACATTCTTATCACAGCAAACAAGTGAGCAATATGAAGAGCAAAAAAAGAAAGAGCTATTTTTCGTCGATTGAGGGAGCTTTCATTAACAAATAAAAAGATTATTAATTTTTAGAACAGTGTAGATTAAATTATTTTATATTTAAAATAAACATAATTAAACTTAGGTGAAGATGGGTATTAATTCCATATCGAAAACAAGCACGCTGAGCTCTGTCTCCTACATTTTTTACTGTTTGTTGTGTATTAGGACTATAAACTCATTTGAATGAAATAATTGCTCTGTTTTGCTTTAGATTATCAGTTGAAAATAAGGATCCACACTACGTGATTCTGAATTAAAGAGCCGTCGTTATTTTATTGGTCGGGTGTGAATTCAATGATCGATATTGTATTCATTCGAATCGAAAACGCTTTCATATGTTGATAGGACTGCTTAAATTCGGAACACATATATGTGAAATCCTATCAATATCCAGAATCGTTAAATTTGTTACACACTCTACACAGCTTTAGTTGTAAGGGACAACAGATGCATGAAGAGTAAATCTTTTGAAAAGGCTTTAAAGGAAAATAGAAATTGACTCACAAGACATTTGTAATAACATCAGATTTTTGTTCATTTAAGTAGGCCCCGTGTTTAATTGTAAAACAGAATTCACAAAGTAGTAAATGGTTTACTAACAAAGTAAATGACACGGAGTTAGACCTATCTTATACATAGTCTGCGTGCACATACAAGACTATATACAGACAGAAGTCGCTTGCTTAGTCACGGAGTGTTCGCGCACGGAGTTGATATCTCGAGTAAGACACTCACTTTCCTTCAAGATAACCCCACTTCAAATAGATCAACAACAAGTGAATCATATGTACACGATTACACAGTCTTCCCGTTGCAAGTGACTTGCTTCATCGAACATCCACCATACCAAAATTTACTGAGTCTACACGAACGACATGATCCAGCATTTTCTTCAATTTGAGAAATATCTGATGAGAGCATCTTGCTAGTTGATGAATGTTTCTCGTACGGAATTTTCAGGAATTATTGTTCTAATATGAGATTTACTTCATTCCTACCCTTCAACGGCGGCTAGACAACCTTATTATCAGCACTGCCTTGTCAAATTTGAGTGCAGATTACAAAAGGTATCTAGAGAAAGTCATGCTCCCACCTTAGACTATGTCGCGAAAAGGCCCTTGGTGATTCATTATCCTCAATACAACCGAAAACAATATTTTAAACAAAAATCTCATTTTAGTGCCTGCAATGACGCTCACGTAGATCAACGCTGTTAACACACACACACACACACGCACACACACACACACACACACCACACACACACGCACACACACACACACACACACACACACACACACACACACACACACATGTTTATGTATATACGTTATTCCCTAAGGCATGTGAGAAACCATTTGAGCTGCGAACTGCGTTCATTGGATCTTATGACGCATAGGTTTCTGCGTTCTTTTGAGCCATCTGCCACGAACACCAAATAGGAATTTCTCAACTCGTAAAGACCATTCGTTCTTATATTAGAACAGCTAACGCACCGATTACTTATGAGCGTAAAGATTGCTTATACTAGAATTAATTAACTAAAGTCACACAAATGAGCGATGGAAAGAAGATAATTGTGTAAAGTCCTATTTAACGCGTTTGAATACAATCAGACGTGGCAAGACAATTCGTTGCGAAAATAGTCGAAATAGTAAAAAATCTGCTCATAGACATTTTATTTGGACAGCGAAAGGTAAATTTGATTCTTGTAGTAAATAATGCTAAATAACTCAAAGGCATATGCGTCCTACGATTCAGTAACGTCACAGCCCGGGGTGTTTTCACTATCCGTTTTCTTCAAGGAAGATAATTTTCTCTAGAGATTATTTCCGCAGTAAAAGCTCTTCCCACGTCCGAGTGCTCCAGGTCCTGTTAAATATTACTTTACAAGAATCTGCTTTATTCATCTGTTTCGATTGACTTCAGTTTACACATAGACACACAGACACACACGCAGATATATATATATATACATATATATATGTGTGTGTGTGTGTGTATCCTCTTATAGGGATAGTTTTATCTAAAATACCTTGGTTTGATATGTTAAATTTTGAAGAGATATTTCTTCAATAAATATATTATAAAACATCAAATATCTTTATATATATAAAACTGAGAATGTGTGTCTGTCTGTCTGTGTGTTTCCCTAAAACTTGAGAACTACACAACCAATTTCATTCAAATTTTACACATGCCTTACTTAGGGTCCGGGGAGTGTCATCGGCAAAAAAATGTTGAACTTTTTGCCTAGGGCGAGCCCACAGCAATATCATATCTTCTCCACTACGATTCCCTAAAACTTGAGAACTATACAACCAATTCTATTCAAATTTTACACATGCCTTACTTAGGGTCTATGTAGTTTCATGGGCAAAAAAATGTTCAACTTCTTGCCTAGAGCGAGCCCATAGCAATATCATATCTTCTCCACTATTTTAGTATTACGTGTTAAAAGTGAAACAAAAACGTTTCTCTATTTTATGTCAGATACTTTCACTTAAACAATAAAAATAATAATAACAATTGAATTATATGTAGTAAGTAATAATTAAAATCAAGCTAAAGTATAATATAATCGTAACATAACAAAAGTAAAAATAGCAATTGGTATAAAATTGCATCAATGATTTTAACTT
Source organism: Octopus sinensis (assembly GCF_006345805.1). Lineage (NCBI taxonomy): Eukaryota > Metazoa > Mollusca > Cephalopoda > Octopoda > Octopodidae > Octopus > Octopus sinensis. Next base: position 119,645,916 of record NC_043002.1, on the reverse strand, counting down.
GAATAAGTGGTTTCTCATAAATGGGAATAAATTAAAAATAAAATTAGCGTGCAGAAATGGAATAGTCCAGATGAATAATAAAAAATTAAATTAAAGAAAAGACTATTGTCTATAAAGTATACAATGTAGAGAAAAAAGAAGATTTGAACACATGGAGGAAAGCACCTTCGAAAAGTGTCTTGGTGTGACTATGAAAGGTATCTAATCAGAGGCGGTAAATTCGCCACAATAGAAGCAAGTTTCGAGTCAACGGAGCGTGCAAGGGAGTACTCGACTCGAACTTGCAAAGTCGAAATATTTTATTTTTACCTTTATATCTTGGACGTAGGACGTGACGCACTAGCGATATCAAGATATAACTTTGTATTTTGTATTTTATGTGTAGATGTATATATATATAGATGTACATGTAATATGTACACATATATATACACATATATACATGCAGTAGCACTATGACCCGGCAACGACGGGTCTTAATTGCTAGTTATTTATAAGTTTGAAAATGGATAGATTCAATTGATATAAATTAATGTAGGAGTAGGAATGGCTGTGGGATAAGTAGCTTGCTTACGAACCGCATGGTTCCCGGTTCAGTCCCACTGCGTGGCACCTTGGGCAAGTGTCTTCTACTATACCCTCGGGCCGACCAAAGCCTTATGTGGATTTGGTAGACGGAAACTGAAAGAAGCCCGTCATATATATGTATTTATACGTTTGTGTGTGTATATGTTTGTGTATCTGTGTTCAGTCCCCCCAGCATCACTTGACAACCGATGGTGGTGTGTTTACGTCCCCGTAACTTAGCGGTTCGGCAAAAGAGACCGATAGAATAAGTACTAGGCTTACAAAGAATAAGTCCTGGGGTCGATTTTCTCGACTAAAGGCGGTGCTCTATCTTGGCTACACTCAAATAACTGAAACAAGTAAAGAGTAAAAGGGTAAAAGAGTAATTGATATTATTCTTTTATTTGTTTCAGTCATTTGACTGTGGTCATGCTGGAGCACCGCTTTAGTCGAACAAATCGAACCCAGGACTTATTCTTTGTAAGCCTAGTACTTATTCTATCGGTGGTTTTTTGCCGAAGCGCTAAGTTACGGGGACGTGAAAACACCAACGTCGGTTGTCAAGCGATGGTGGGGAGACAAATACAGACAAAAACATACACACACACACACAGACATACACACACACACATACACACACACATATATATATATATATACGACGGGCTTCCTTCAGTTTCCGTCTACCAAATCCACTCACAAGGTTT
>NC_043002.1:119612142-119632142 GCF_006345805.1 Octopus sinensis | reverse complement strand
AAAACGAGTAACAGTTTTGATACCCATCTCTGTCAAGTATCCTGGGAACAAACTTGGCACGAGTTTTGCGCTTGCTCAGGTCATAATGAATAATTCTGTATGGAATTGTTACATCAATTCCAAACAGTGTGTTTGTTGTCTTTGTGGATACTCAACGGTTCTAATCCACAACACGGCGAATTTTCCCAGCCAACTCGGATATTCTGACGTTCCCCGCCCTCCTTGTTATGGTTTCTCACTCCCTCTCTACTATATATATATATATATATACATATATATATATTATATATATATATATATTATATATATATATATATATATATATATGTGTGGTGTGTGTGTTGTGTGTGTGTGGTGTGTGTGTGTGTGTGTGTGGAGGCGCAATGGCCCAGTGGTTAGGACAGCGGACTCTGGGTCGTAGGATCACGGTTTCGATTCCCAGACCGGGCGTTGTGAGTGTTTATTGAGCGAAAACACGAGGCTCCGGCAGGGGGTGGTGATCCCTGCTGTACTCTTTCATCACTCTTTCTTCTGTTGGCCTGCTCGCTTAGCTAGCGGGGTGATGTCATTCAAAGGCTAAAATACAATGCGAACGCTTTGTGACCAGCGATGTGTAACAACATCTGATGGTTTGGTCTGTCAGGTGATCATGTGATATATAGATATATATATATATGGCATATTTGGCATATGGGTTCAATTCCAGTGCGTAGAACCATGGGCAAGTGTCTTCTACTATAGCCTCCGACCGACCAAAACTTGTGAGTGGATTTGGTAGACGGAAACTGAAAGACGACCATCGTATGAGTCTGTGTGTACGTTTGCCCCCTTCCAATTGCTTCAGAAACGGTGAAAAAAGAGAACGATAAGATAAGTAACAGGCTTTAGAAAACAAAGTCCGGGGTCAATTCGGTCGACTAAAATTCTTTAAGTTGCTAACCCAGCATAGCCGCAGTCTAATGACTGAAGCAAAAGATAAAAGATATATTTGAATGATGAAAGGTAATTTTCCACCATCATGTTAATGGATGGGGCATAATGCCCTAAATTTCAATACAACATTGAAAGAAAATGATAAAAGCGAATCTAATCACAACTGAGAAACTCACAAATAATTTTTTTTTAAAGAAAATAAAATTTTTTTTTTTTCTTTAAAAAAAAATTATTTGAAGTAAAGATGCGTAAAATGAAGTTTATTGTAATTGTTATTGTTTGAAATTCTAATTTATTTTCTTCATTGTTTTGTTTTAATTTCGCTCGATTTTACAAAAAAGAAATAAAACTTTAATTACACAATTCCAAGAATTCCATAGGGATATGTAAAGAACAAAAACAAGGAAAAGAAATTATATAAAATATTTTGATCACAGAGAAAAAAAAACTTATTAAAGGACATATAACGAATTTCAAAGTATCCATAATTATTTTCAAATGAATGATACTAGAAGAGAGATTTGCAATCATAAGAATTCTTTTCTCTGTTATTTTTCCTAGTGGATTCATATAGTTGAACGATTTCTTTAAGATGTAATTGAATTTCTTTTGTATTTAGATGAAAAAGTTGTTCTTGCACAAATTCTTTACAAAAAAATAAGTATATATTATTTTTCTTCTATTGTAAAAGTGAAAACAAAGGAGATGTTTATATTTTCCTGTGATTTCTTATAAACTGCTGTAACTTCGCTTAGTTTTCAAGTAAACTTGTATTTTTTTTTTTTATTAGTCATTGCTTGTACTTCTTGTTGGTCGTTGTTTATTATATTGGTTGTTCTAGGTAGCTACATGTACGGTATTCATTGCGTGCAAATAAGGCTCTTTGTTGCATGTGATACCCAGGGACGTCTAACCATAGAATCAGAACAGAATTCTGGAGTTTGTACTATTTTGTTCTCACTACAAACAAATATAACAAATGCGTTTCATTAAGTAACGGTATATTTCACTGATGATCAGGATAATGACGACGATGATGACGGTGGCTGCGGTGGCATGGCGCTGGTGACGATACCGATGACGATGAAAAGGAGAACAAAGAAATTAGTGCTGGATACATGTTTCCAAAAGCCATGTAGTATAATATTTATCCAGATCTTTGCTTCTACTTTTAGTCTTTACAATCAGTCGTCGCTTACAAAGACGATTCATGGTTTTATTTTCAGCCGTATAAGTCAATGATGGGACAAATATTTCCCTGAAAAGAACGCTAGTCTGAGAAAACTTAGCGTTTTCATCTAGCATTCAGAAATATATCTTTATATATAAAAGAGAGGTTGTGTGCTGTCTGTCTCCTACGATTTAGATTCCTAACTACTCCCACATTTTGCGGTGCAGTGTAACCAAAACCGGGTATCTTATAGTCGTGATTCATATCGAGCCCTTCTGGGTATTAGCGCACGTCTACGATGAGTCGACGATTTTTTTTTAAATTACCATCAATTTTTCCCATTTTAATGCATTTTTGGCATATATAAGGGAAGTAACTCTCTAAAAATTTATTATTAAATCTCAGAACGTAAAAAGCTACAGTACCCCCCCTTTGTGGTTAGCCATATTGAGATGGCTATTATACTTTACATCTATAAAAATGCTTATATAGTTATTTCCCTTACAAACCCGAGCAACGCCGTGCGATACTGCTAGTTTTCTATATATTCAAGAAATGTATTTTTCATTCTATTTATATTTATTGAGGAATAGGTAATATTTCTTATCTGACATTATTGAAAATGCTGTCTTTATACACTTAAAATTAAATTTATTTAACATTCAGGAGGCGCAGGAGTGGGCAAGTATCTTCTGCTATAGCCCCGGGCCGACCAATACCTTGTGAGTGGATTTGGTAGACAGACACTGAAAGAAGCCTGTCGTATATATGTATATATATATGTGTGTGTTTGCGTGTGTGTGTGTGTGTGTGTGTTTGTCCCCCTAGCATTGCTTGACAACCGATGCTGGTGTGTTTACGTCCCCGTCACTTAGCGGTTCGGCAAAATAGATCGATAGAATAAGTACTGGGCTTACAAAGAATAAGTCCCGGGGTCGATTTGCTCGACTAAAGGCGGTGCTCCAGCATGGCCGCAGTCAAATGACTGAAACAAGTAAAAGAGTAAATGAGTATTCATGTTTCTTCTATATCTATAGCCATAAACGAGGGCGCGTGGCTTAGTGGTTAGGGCATTCGGCTCATGATCGTAAGGTTGTGAGTTCGATTCCCGGCGACGCGTTGTGTCCTTGAGCAAGACACTTTATTTCACGTTGCTCCAGTCCACTCAGCTGGCAAAAATGAGTTGTACTTGTACTTCAAAGGGTCAGCCTTGTCACTCTCTGTGTCACGCTGATTATCCCCGAGAACTACGTTAAGGGTACACGTGTCTGTGGAATGCTCAGCCACTTACACGTTAATTTCACGAGCAGGCTGTTCCGTTGATCGTATCAGCTGGGACCCTCGACGTCGTAACCGGCGGAGTCTTTAATAGCCATAAACAGTTTCTATATTCTCAACAGTCAAGTAATTGTTATACTAAAGTAGTCTTTTCAGTTTCTTGTCTTTTGTTATACGTCAAAGAGGAAGCGTGCCGGAGTAGCAGAGAAAGGAGTAAAGAAACATGTAGATTCACGTATGACTTTAGGAATAGATAGCGAGTGGGGTGTGGGTAGCAATTATAGAAATAACTAGCAGTATCACCCGGTGTTGCTCGGGTTTGTAAGGGAAATAACTATATAAGCATTTTTAGAGATGTAAAGTATAATAGCCATCTCAATATGGCTAACCACAAAGGTGGGGGGGTGTTACTGTAGCATTTTACGTTCTGAGATTTAATAATAAATTTTTAGAGAGTTACTTCCCTTATATAAACCAAGCGAAAATGCATTAAAAATACGGAAAAATTATGGTAATTTTCTTTTAATCGTAGACTCATCGTAGACGCGCGCTAATACCCAGAAGGGCTCGATATGAATCACGACTATAAGATACCCGCTTTTGGTTACACTACACCGCAAAATGTGGGAGTAGTTAGGAATCTAAATCGTAGGAGACAGACACACAACTTTACTTTTATATATAAAGATTTTGGATTTTTCAATTCATTTTTCTTCATCATCGAAGCTCAAAGCGATTAGTCAGCGTTTAAAGTTTTATGTGACATTGAAATTATTCCATTTTATCGCTTTCACTTGGTGTCAATTACTTGATGTATTTGCGAGTTACAGAAAAAAACTAGCTGGAAACCCACGATACTCACATATTCATGCATAGACATATGTAATTGTGTTTGTATAATGTATTTGTATCTGTTTTGTTGATGTTTGTCCAACTATGCAATAATATTGAGGCCTACTTCTACTGAAACGAAACTCTGTTGAACTGAACTCTGAGAAAAGTTTTGTTAAACCGATCAAACATTGCCATCTGAGATTTCTCTTGCATTTCAGGGCTTCTATCTAAGCATCTTTTTCTGCTTATCCCAAAGCAGATAACTACTTATTTCTAATAGCCTCAAAACTAAATGGAAGACCATTTATAACACTTGTTCGTGATTTCTTGTATAACGATGATTGCGACTTAGTGACTCGCTCTAAGTAACATATTCCGAAAATAACGAACAGTGTCTACTTTGTTTACAAAAACCTGAAGTATCAGATGGATAGTTTGGCTATGCCATCCATCTTGACGATTTCAAACTTCGGAAGCAATCACCTAATGAGCAATTAGTTCTAAATAAATGTACCCATCGCAAACCAAAATCTAGATTTTATACTGTCACAAAAAGATTGTTTCAAGTCTTTGAAAATTAGCGTTGTTAATTGGAAACATCTCGTAATGAACTGAAGTAAATGGCAGTCTGTAATTATGCAAAACATCCAGCAAGATGAGAAAACAATCGAATTATCCACGACTAGAAAGTGAAACGGAACACCCAAAATTTACAGCTGTGGAAATTTTGAATGATGGGGAGTGTAAAGATAACCTATGCCTTTGAAGTGAAACCGGGTGGAAGCTTGCCGGATATATTCTACTTGTAATCCAAAGGTACTACCATGTTAGACTGTGATACGCTAATTCTACTTCAGAATTACATCAAGTTTACACGTGATTGAAGAAAACTCATCCACTTACTTCCTAATTTGACAATCCTGGCAGATCAGTTGACTGAGCAATAGAAAACTCATGGTCATGTCATCCATTAAAGATTACATAATAGAAGACGACGACTCAGGTTGTTTCTACACATACAACTCCGCAGCCATATTATGGAAATATTATCCTTTATATTTAATGGTGTCCGTATTAACTGCCAGGCTGAAAATATATTTTAGACAAATGCAGAATGGCAGTTTCGCTGTTGCTAAGATCTATCACAAAATACAGTGCTATATAGGTCACAAAACATTTTAAAATGTCAGCGTTTGCAGTAGGAAAGTGCTTATGCCCGAGATCCAATTTTCGCCCACCCTATATATGTGTGTGTGCATATATGTTTGTATGAGTGTATGTATTTATGTAAATATGTAACGAATATATGCACCTACATCTGTGTTTGTATAGTTGTGTACATGTGTGAATTTACGTTCATATGTATGTATGTGTACGTACAGGTTTGTACAAGGTAACATACACCAACATAAACCTATAAAACAAAGTCAAATTAGCTTTGATCAAACTTGTAATCACATTTTCAATATCATCCTCGGAATCAGTGAATATAACAATATTTTATGCTATTGATTGATTCCATATTTACTCTGTTTATGCCTTTGGTTCTCTTTGAGTAGGAAACCAGCATCTTTCCAGCATGATACTTAGTCTTTTGATAACACTTTTATTATGTTTACCTAACCAACACCTTCCTCTAGGCGAACCAAACTTCATAGAAAGCTCTGATTTCGGCTAGCTATGGGAGCATGCTGTTCGAAGAAGCAATTCATGATATTCTTACTTCTTTGAATTTGGGAAAGCCAATCAAATGTGTTAAATTAAGGTTCCGACAGGATTCACATATTTTGTCTGGTGCGGATGCCAAGTTTTGATCATGAATAGTTGCTAACAAGTATCAGTGTACATTTGCCAAATAAAATTTTCTACAGAAATTCAAACCCAATTATTTCCTCGTTGCGAACCCAACTGTTTAACAAACCGTAATTAGAATTGACAGAATACGTCAAGGAAAACAGAAGCATACAACTATCAATTGATTGATTATCAAACATAATAGAATGTAAAGTGATCCATATTAGAGTTTGGCAAATATTCTATTACCTCGATTTCTTCATTTTGTGGCATTTTCTTAGCTTCTTGCTTGGTAAAGCAAAGCAAGAATTAAGAGTTATTATTATTTCCCAAACGAAGATTAGAGTAACGTTGATATGATGGAGAATACTTTACCTCATTGGATTGTAGGTGTACCACTGAATCTTCGTTTCCATATATTTGAAGAAAAAAACAAGCTTGGCGCAGCTTATCCGTCTATAGACTATACCAACGCTGGATATAAACTCAGCATGGTAAACTAACTGTATACACGTTGCCTAACAGGAGTTGTTCCTATGAATAATATTTATTTATACCTAGTTATATAGGCGCAGGAGTGGCCATATAGGCGCAGGAGTGGCTGTGTGGTAAGTAGCTTGTTTACCAGCCACATGGTTCCGGGTTCAGTCCCACTGCGTGGCACCTTCGGCAAGTGTCTTCTTCTATAGCCTCGGGCCGACCAAAGCCTTGTGAGTGGATTTGGTTGACGGAAACTGAAAGAAGCCCGTCGTATATATGTATATATATATATGTGTGTGTGTGTGTGTGTGTGTCCGTGCTTGTCCCCCTAGCATTGCTTGACAACCGATGCTGGTGTGTCTATGTCCCCGTCACTTAGCGGTTCGGCAAAAGAGACCGATAGAATAAGTACTGGGCTTACAAAGAATAAGTCCCAGGGTCGAGTTGCTCGATTAAAGGCGGTGCTCCAGCATGGCCACAGTCAAATGACTGAAACAAATAAAAGAGTAAAAGAGTTGTTCTGGGATTTGTGAGAATTATTTGTCTTCACTACTGACAGTACTCTGTAACATAAGATTGTAAGAATTACCGAGATTTCACTTGGGGGTAATGTACACGTTTAAAAGTCGAGGTTCGAAGAATGACTATTTCGCAGTTAAAATACTGTACTTTTTAACATGAAAATATTGTTGCTTTTATAGAAGGTAATACCATATCGTGTATTTTTGCTTCTCTGAAAAACATTGGACTGAACTAGCAATTTTTTTGCTTGTTCGTGTGAATAAGATTGTGTAATTGTGATATTATGTAAATGTATATGATTTTATATTTTTTTGAAAGATAGGGACCAGAGCAAGAGGTAAATTGACTGCAAACCGAATTCATGAGAGGATTGCAACGAAATAAAAGTATCACCAGAGATCATGGAAACTGGACTTCAGCAATCGTTATGATGCATTAAATGTGAGCATCAGTGCCAGATGAGTTTTATATCACACCCAGGAGAAAGTACATGTATACATACATACATGCATACATAAATACACACAAACAAACGCACTCATGAGTATGTTAATCGTTAAGTATGTGTAAATATAAACGTGGCTTGTTGACATACGGTTTTGTATTCTTGAATACTGAGATTATCTCCCCTCCTGAAGTAAAGCTGGTCTTAATTGTTATTTTGTAATTATTGATACATACTCTAGAAGCGGAGATAATATAAATAAATCAAGACTTTATGTTGTATGAGGTTTCATGTATTTCAATTTGCTTATGTTGTCTAAATACATTGCACTGGCCACTCTGAATCATTTCTTTCAGCTCATTTATGTTTAAATTATGCAAATTACCTTCGCCATTAAGTGTCTTCTACTACTTTCTGTATAAATCTAAGACGTTTGGATATTAAGGAAACATTGGAAAATTGTCGTGCTCCTGAGCCAAAAACACTTGCCCAAATCTGTTTTCTTACCTTCAGGGGCATACCGACTAGAGAGAATTCTTGAATTATTTCCCATTCTCAAGTAGAGCTGGTCTTAATTACCATTTGGTAATTATGTTAAGCCCTCTACAGACGGAGATACTTTATGTTGTAGGGTATTCTTATATCTGTACAATTACATCTATGGCTAGAGAAATGGACCAGAGCCATATTGATCCCCGAAAACCAATATCAAGTAACGAAAATGATCACATATGCACTAGTAGCTAGATTTAGAGTTACCTAAAAGGTCACACGTTTAAGTTTAGCAACAAAATATACGCCCAGGATGAGGGGGCGGTCATTAGGATTAGCGTCGCTGGTGATGTGACCAATGATTTCATGGTATGGTGGGACAGGAGGCTTAAAGAACGCCTGACACAGAACTCCGTACTCATGAGTATGTACTCTCGCTATGTCGATGATTTCAGCATCCCCACAAAAGAGTACTCTCGAAATAGAAATAGAAACTAATCCTATGGAGAGCATCCAGCAAATACCTAACTCCATTCACCAGAGTATTAAGGTCACGATAGACTAGCCAACGAAACACCATAACCATAGACTACCAGTACTAGATACAGAACTCTGACTGAAAACTAGGAATAATAAAACGCAAATCCTCCATTCAAACTACACCAAACCTATGGCTTCCAAATACCTGATCCACTGGAACTCAGCTATCGTGTACAATGCCTAGTTCAATATATTGATGGTATACCTCATCAGAGTAATGAGAAATGTGTCTCGCATGTGCGACCCTACAGAGTTAAAGAGACACATACAACACTTCGTTCACCGCATGCAGTTCTCAGGATACAGCCATAGTGAAAGGATCAGAGTATACAAAGGAGCCATGAGGAAATTTGAAACTATCATACGTAATGATAGGATTTGCCCACTCTATAGGAGCAAGTCATGGAATACCATTGAAAGGACTAAGAAGAAAATAGGGAAGGCCAACTCATGGTATGATAGCCACAAATACCAGAGTGTCATGTTCGTAGACACCACTCCTAGAGGCGAAATGGCGTACTGTATTAGAAGTGCCTTAGATAAGCATAAGCTAAGAATTAAGGTTGTAGAAAGGTTAGGTAACCCTATCAAATCCCTAATCGGTAGAACCTACATTTTTAGTAGAACCCCTGAACTGATAGGAACTGTATTGTATGTAGATTCAGCCCACAAACAAACTGTAAAGTTAGGAATGTAGTCTATAGTATAAAATGTACAGAGCGAAGGTGCAGAAACAAGACAACGACGTACGTAGGGGAGACAGTACGGAGCATAGGAGAACGGGTAAATGTACATTGGAGGGAACTTAAGGAAGAGAAGAGCTCATCGGTTCTATACGAGCACGCTGAGTGGGAACAGGAGGTCTCACTCAACAACATAGAAGTTAAAATCTTGTCCACACATAGAACAGACGCAACGCTTAGACAAAATACGGAAGCTACTCACATAATAAAATATGAACCTAGCCTAAATAGAAAACTAGAATGGAACACTAGCATACTCCACACACACACCACAACCTATGACAGAAAAAGATCCCCATAAACTAATAATAACATGAAACTAATACAATAGACAGATAAATGAATGGAATTAAATAATTACATACATAAGCAAAATATAATAAATTAAATTAATACAAACGAGAAAGAAATGAAAAATTAAGTAGATAAAACAAATTATTAAGATGAATAAAAGTAAATTAAGCGAACGTATATAAACAGGGGGTACTAATAATGCAGGTACCATACACATTCCCACACACACACTTACTAAACATTGACACACAGGGATATACGCATGCGCAAATAAAGGCACATGCAACTGGAATACAAAATGGCAGATTGCTCGTTAAGAGTGAGACAAAAATAAAGAACAAAGCAAAGGACCACTGATGAAGTCACAGAAGTGTGACGAAAGAACTCTGGCCGAAATACAATTAATATAAAATACAGCTGAAGCAAGTGAACACCAAATATATAGTGCGTGTGTTTTCATTGGCTAAACTGGCAACATGACCATCCCCAACAAAGTCGATCGATTCATTTATGTGTAAGTGTGTGTTGTGTGAGTGTGTGAGTGTGTGTGTGTGTGTGCGTGTGTGTGTGTGCGTGTGTGTGTACAAACATATAAAGAGAGGGATAACTTTGGTTGAAATCTCGGTTTCCAGGTGAGTTATGTCTTTCTCAGTACCCTAGCATAATTCGAAAATAAAAACTACTTCTAACAAAAACATGCGCACTATTAGAGGGATAAAATTACACAACTATATTCTTACGAACACAAAAGATCCAGTAAGCACATACATAAAAGCAATTACAGATAGAGATTAGAGCGCACGTAATTAAATATTAGCAGCCATTTGTGGGGATAACGTATAAATGCATACAGAGAAGGCTAAAAACCAAAGCTTACAAAAAGGTATGTGTGAATATGTGTGCGTGTTTACTTAAAATACATACGTATTTAACTGTGCATGTACACAGCGATATATGCATACCCATAATCTGAAACAAACTCATTACAGTACATACCACACATACATGGTAATGCTATAAAGTATTCATATGCGTATATATGCATAATCACATTTATACAAAAACCTTTATATATATATATATATATGTGTGTGTGTGTGTGTGTGTGTGTGTATACATATATATAAACATATATATACAAATATATATATACCTATATATATATGTGTGTATATATATATATATATATATAATACAGATATATATATATGCGTATGTGTATGTATATGTATATATGTATATATATCTATCTATCATCTCTTCTATATATATATATATGTGTGTGTGTGTGTGTATTTATATGTATATGTATATATATATATACGTGTGTGTGTGTTTATGTATATACATATATCTATATCTATCTCTCTATATATATGCACAAATGTATATTTATTTACATATAGGTTATAAACATACGTATGCAAATATTTATAAAAGTGCATGTACAAATTCACACATATTATGGCATGCATGTACAGACACACCTGTAAGAGACTAAACTGCTGTACCTTGAATTCAAAGCATAACGTATAAAAAAAATATGTAAACTAAAAAAAAAACAGATAACACAAAAAAATGAGCAAAAATATGAAAAATATAAAAATATGAAAGATTAGAAAATCATAAAAAATGTAAATATAAGTTAAAATCATTCATTCTGAAAATCTGGATTATCACGTGATATTAACGGTTTTCTTTTTCCAAAGGAGATATCGAAGTTTTTAGCATATTCAGTACTTTGCTATAAATAGGTTTGATGTAGGTTCTCTATAGGGTGAAAAATGATTTGGCACGCTTCTCTAAAACCTTAAGTCTCTGTTATAGCTTCGCTGCTTATAAATATAGTATACTTAGGAAGCACTCCGTCGGTTACGACGATGAGGGTTCCGGTTGATCCGAATCAACGGAACAGCCTGCTCGTGAAATTAACGTGTAAGTGGCTGAGCACTCCACAGACACGTGCACCCTTAACGTAGTTCTCGGGGATATTCAGCGTGACACAGAATGTGACAAGGCCGGCCCCTTGAAATACAGGTACAACAGAAACAGGAAGTAAGAGTGAGAGAAAGTTGTGGTGAAAGAGTACAGCAGGGATCACCACCATCCCCTGCCGGAGCCTCGTGGAACTTTTTTTAGGAGTTTTCGTTCAATAAACACTCACAACGCCCGGTCTGGGAATCGAAACCACGATCCTATGACCGCGAGTCCGCTGCCCTAACCACTGGGCCATTGCGCCTCCACTTTGCTATATATAGGTTTGATGTAGGTTCTCTATAGTTTGAAAAATGATTTGGCACGCTTCTCTAAAACCTTAAGCCTCTGCTATAGCTTCGCTGCTTATAAATAGAGTATACACTGCATTATGCATTATCATTATTATTCTTCAACATATCTTTTATGATCAACATGCAACTGCCACTCCCTTAATTCTGTTTCCTTAACCATGATGACCTGAGTCAACATACCGATCCCCTGTATGTCTTTGAACAACGCGTTTACCTTTTACCATATTAGAGTGTCCATTAGCAGACATTTGATTTTATTCAACTCTTATTCATTGGTTAAACCTTTTTTAGTGTATTTGTTGTTTTTTTTCAGTTAATTTAATTTTTTGTATATTCTGTTGTGATTAGTTATGGCTTATATCAATTCGTGTGTTCCTTTTCAACCTTCAAAACACACACACACACACACACACATATATATAAAACTAGCAGTATAACCCGGCGTTGCTCGGGTTTGTAAGGGAAATAATTATATAAGCATTTTTAGAGAGTTATAGCCAAAAAATAGCAAAAAAAATGCATTAAAAATGGAAAACAAATGATGGTAAATTTTTTTTTAAATCGTTGACTCTTCGTAGACATTTTTAGAGAATTACTTCCCTTATATAATAGCGAAAAAATGCATTAAATTGAAAAAAATTATGATAATTTTTTTTAGAAATCGTAGACTCATCGTAGACGCGCGCTAATACCCAGAAGGGCTCGATATGAATCACGACTATAGGATACCCGCTTTTGGTTAAACTGCACCGCAAAATGTGGGAGTAGTTAGGAATCTAAACCGTAGGAGACAGACAGACACACAACCTCACTTTTATATATATAGATAAAGCTGAAGCAAGTGAACACACACATGCACAAACGCATACACATGTACATACACATGTACATATATATATATAACCGTACATATGTATATCTGCACACACACGTGATCCTACCTATACGCGCATAGTTATATTCAAAATACCTACATACTATATATGCATATGCTGACTTACACTCGCGTGGAACTCTCGCATGTACACCTACGTATATACACAACCATACACATGTGCATATACATGTACATATATACATACTCACACACCTGCACACAACGACCGGGTCGACTTTGCCTTCATCCTTCGGGGTCGATTAAATAAGTACCAGTTACGCACTGGGGTCGATGTAATCGACTTAATCCCTTTGTCCTGTCCTTTGTTGTTCTCTCTGTTTTAGCCCCTTGTGGGTAGTAAAGAATAGGTATTTCGTCTGCCGTTACATTCTGAGTTCAAATTCCGCCGAGGTCGACTTTTCCTTTCATCCTTTCGGGGTCGATTAAATAAGTACCAGTTACGCACTGGGGTCGATGTAATCGACTTAATCCCTTTGTCTGTCCTTGTTTGTCCTCTCTGTGTTTAGCCCCTTGTGGATAATAAAGAAATATATATATATATATAAAACGTCGCCCTTTTCAAGCCTAGCCAGGCTCATGGGCCCAGTTTCCCGGTATGTGTTCCCCCCAGCTGGACGGGACGCCAGTCCATCGAGGCGTTACTCAAGAAACAGGAAGAGAGAGTGAGAGAAAGTTGTAGCGAAAGAATACAACAAGGGTCGCCACCACACCCCCTGCCGGAGTCTCATGGAGCTTTTAGGTGCTTTCGTTCAATAAACACACACAACGCCCGGTCTGGGAATCGAAACCGCGATCCTCCGACCACGAGTCCTCCTGCCCTAACGACTGGGCATTGCGCCTCCATATATACATATATATATATACATACATACATATATATATATATATATATATATTTTATATATATATATATATATATACATACACATATATATATCATACATATATTATATATATAATATATATAAATATATATATATACATACAATATATACATACATACATACATAATACATACATACATACAACATACATACATACATACATACATACATATATGTGTGTATTGCGTGTCGGACGAGGTTTCAATGCAATGAAGGGTCGTTCATGTCGTGCAGTTATATAGACGTAGGCGCACTTCTGTGGTAAGAATTTTGCTTCCCAACCACATTGTTCAGAGTTCAGTCCCACTGCATGGCACTTTGGTCAGTTGTCTTCTTCTATAATTCCGGGTTAACCAAAGCCTAATGAGTGAATTTGGTAGAAGGAGGCTGAAAGAAACCACTGTATATATTTTATATATATATATATATATATATATGTATGTGTATGTGTGTGCGTATACACACACACATATATATATATATATATATATGTGCATATATACATAAGTATATATACGTACATACACACACATATAGAATATATGTATGCGCGTATGTATGTGTGTATGGATGGATGGTTGGATGATGGATGGATAGTACAGAATCGCAACCAACTGAATATGCTAATCACATTGCAATATAATATATTTAGACAGAATGGTGTTAATGCTGTAAATCATTACCAAATCTGAAACATAGGCAGCAACATCATAAAACTTTTGAAATGCCGAGTATAAATTTACCATGCAGTAAAAAGAAAGTAGTTAAGAACGCATTTTCATTACTGTAGCAATATAGTAAATACACGCTACTGCATGATGGCTGTAGTCCAACTTTGAAATGATACAGTCTTAACCAATTCAAAGAGCCATCACATCCATTCCTCTCCGTCTATCTTTCCCTTCGAATGATCTCGTTCATTTGTTAACGCGTAGAAATTTTGCTTTCATTTTGTAAGAGGTTTGTTCATCCACTATCTATAGAAATTCGTTTTAGTTTTCGTTAAATGATTGTCTTATTCTCTTCTGAATTAATTTCATATTTTCTACGCCTGATGAATTTCTAAGTTGATTCAACGTTATTAGAGAGAAACCTATTATTCTCCAGAATCCCAGAAATACTCGTAATGAAAGCCATATGTTTATAGAATTCTGGACAATTTTCGTATATTACCATTGGAATAGACAATAGCATAGGAACGCTTATACGTATCGTGTACATGAACACATGCCCACGCACACAGAAAATGCGTACACATACAAGTGCATATTCATACACGCAGATACCCTCACATCTTACATCAAAAGGAATAATATCTAACCATAGCTAAAACTTTTACTTATTTCACTCATTGAACGAGGGATTCGCCTCCTAGAAATAGCTGCTAAATTCTCCTCAAATTACACAATCGCTTTAAATTAAGGAGCACATATTGTGGAATATAATTCTTGATTTACAGAAAATGATAGGATGGTCATGATGAGAACGCTTTTTTTATCATAGTTCCACACAATCAAGACTGAACAGCACCACTTTAAAAAATTGACTATATGATATCTGCTTTTCATATCATCGCGTCTATGAACCTCACTAGATGCATTTGCTATCGTGATGTGATAAATGACGTGTGAATTGATACTTCGACATCAAGCTCTATGCGAGACTTACAGTTTTTGTGAAACCTTGAAACTGATCTACAGAATAGTCTCCATAAAATAGTACTCCTATCAGAATCTCAATGGTCGAAGAAGAAATAAGAAAAGCCAGATATACATCATTAGTAAACATAACGGACGGGAGATAGCGATTAATAAGTCACATATATTTGTTAGGGGAAATACAGAAGTGTCTCTGACTTTTCAGACTCTCCTACGCTAGTGCGACTGTAACAAATGACTTCAAGTAGATTCCAGCAAGAATATTCACTGAGGAGACCTCGCCAAATACTGGCTGCACAATGAGCTTTGTAAATCCTATATTCAAGGATTACGTACAACCGAAACATTTGAATCTACTTTCTTTTCTATGAGTTTATTAAACATACGCAAATGCTTGTCTTGTCAAGCCTTACAAAATATATAATTGGATACCGAGCCGATACAATACGTCATAATTCTGGTGTTAATTTTAACCAACGATTTAAACGCAAGACTTTGGTTTTAACTATTATTGTAAAAGAAAAGCTATAAGTAGATACATGTAAATAGATACATTGCTAATTCTTACATTAATACAGACGATCTTAGAATATTAGAGGACATTATGTTGTAGATATATTTTAAAACACTGATCACAAGAGATAAATCATTCCAATGTAAATATTTCTTCCCTCACGAGAAAGTTGATAGCCAAGGTCAGAATTTTAGGCCAATAAGAAACATCAATAGTCGCAAAAGTTAATCCAGATCACACAACGGAAATACGTGTTATTTCCGGTACGGTGAATATATAGGACCTCTTTCTAGTCAATACCTGGTCAAAAGAAACTTTCTCTATTCTTAAGAAGAAGTGTTTCTGTTTTTTTTTCTTTTTCCTTCTGTTTTTCCCAGCATATCTTTCAGAACGCAAAACGTAGATATATTGAGCAAATTCTTACATGCATACATTCACATATTTTTGTGTGAGTGCGTGAGTGAGTGTGTGTGTGCGAGTGTGTGTGTTTGTGTATGTGTTTGTTTACATATATGCATGTATATATATATATATATATATATGTGTACATGTATATATATATATATATATATATATATATATATGCATATATGTATATATATATGTGTGTAATTCCCCCCCCTACTGTCACGTTAAGTTGACAGTATACAACCACTATCTCGATGGAGTAGTTTCTCCATGGCGCAAGCCTGGGCGGTAGAAACGAAGACACTGGGCTGCCCAGACACCAGAATCTCCCTCTCGGCCCCCCAGACATAATCCAAAGGAATACAGTGCAGTACGTTTGGAGTCTGGTTGGCTGCAGGAGTTGCCGGAAAGGGCGAGATTCGACACCCTACCGCCTTCGGAGCTCCCTCCGATTTTCTGTCTGGGTTTACTCTCATAGGCCTTCCCTCTCCCAAGAGCATCCGCAGGCAGCGGAGCGAGGGTTTGGAGTCAGAGTTTCCTTCTCCTAGAATGGCTGCCAACCAAGGCTAACGAAGCCCAGTCTGCCCACCTGGTTACAAACACACACACATATTCATCACTGCAAAGAAATATACTTCTTTATTTTGCTTTTTTTTGTTATTGTAAATCAAAGACGATAAAAAAACTCTGATTACTATTGGTCTACTCCTCATAACTAATGAAGCGATGACAGGAATTGCAATAACGAACATATCTATGATGAAATTCACCAATGTGGTCTGTTTATTACTTGATGACAATTAGTCTAAGTTCAGGACATTCTGAAAAAAGCCAAAGAGAAAGTAAAAATAGCATAACTATTCAATGGCTCGCTTAAGAAAAATGACCCGGAAATTCTTTCGTAAACCTTCGTTTGATTTCTGTTAAGGCCTTGTTGGCTTCTAAAATCAATAGATTTCACTTTTATGCCGCCATCAAAATAAATTAGCGATGTTCTCTACACCCTAATTGGGAAGAACAAGAAGAAAGAACCTAGAAAGAATAGGAAGGAATATTAGTACTACGACTTCCTATTCTGTAGTA
Source organism: Octopus sinensis (assembly GCF_006345805.1). Classification (NCBI taxonomy): domain Eukaryota; kingdom Metazoa; phylum Mollusca; class Cephalopoda; order Octopoda; family Octopodidae; genus Octopus; species Octopus sinensis. The sequence goes on along the minus strand of NC_043002.1, from coordinate 119,614,883 downwards.
GTAGTAGTAGTAGTAGTAGTAGTAGTAGGAAGTAGTAGGAAGTAGTAGTAGAGTAAGTGATGAGAGACGGTACAGAGTAAGTTTTGTGTGTATATCTATCGTTAATCACGTCCACTAACAATGTTTGAATCTACTTAGCTTGGCAGTTCATATTACCTTGAAAGACAACCAGTCAAAAGATTTATATGTAGTCTTCCAACTAATATCTGCTTTCATTTTGCACTCGATTCCCAAGAATTGAAGGAAGCAAGTTTATGGATGTTTTCCAACTTAACTAATCAGCTGAGCTAACAAAGTAACAGAGTGTCGTGAATTTTAATAAACTTGTAAACTGGGAAGAATTGGTCGGTGACGGCGTCTTCTTACATATGTAGATAGAATCATCATTCAAATCATTGCTTGCATGGAGAGTCTGTATGATTTGATACTCTGTTCAGATATATGCATGCGCTTGTTGATATGTATATGCGTTTGCATGTATGTGCGCCATACTACATGTGTATATATATATATATATATATATATATATATATATACGCATGGAGAGTCTGTATGATTTGATACTCTGCTCAGATATATGCATGCGCTTCTTGATATGTATATGTGTTTGTATGTATGTGCACCATACTACATGCGTATATATATATATATATATATATATATATTGCATACATATATGCATATACATATATATATACATATACACACATACATACGCACATATATATATGTGTGTACATATATATGTATGTACGTATATATGTGTGCATGCATATGTATAACTACGTATTTGTTTATTGTAATGAGTTGGAAAATGTGAATAATATAATAGATCTTGCTTTAGTCTTTCTTCATTCGGGCTTTATTCTTTTATTGTTGAGCATCTTATCCATAAAAGTACATATGTATTGGTATCTGTGTGTGCATTTCTCTGTATATGTATGTGTTTGTGTCTAGTTGTATGATAAAACAAATTGTTGGTTTCATGTAAAAAAAATGAATATATCATTGTGACGTGTATAGATACATGCACACGCACATACTTACACATACATGTATGTATGCATCTACACCCAATCCACTCAACTTACACGACTTATGAATATGCATGCATATATGCAAACAGATACATATGCGTGTATATATATACAAACATGTAGACATATTTAATCTCATGCATAGGTATTCCACTACATACATGGATCATCCCACTTCCGAAGAATAAAAGAATAAAGCCCGAATGAAGAAAGATAGTCTTCTTTGATCGTGCACTGCTATTATCTGTGCTAGGTTACAGCTAGTGGATAAGGCGAGTCGGACATGTGGGACTTAAATTCTTTTAAGGATGAAAAAAGGACGAATAATATTAGCCTGAGCAAACTAGTCTAGTCAGTTAAAAACAGGAAACATAGCTATACTGTAGAATGGGAAACAATCAGTGCAGCTAAACCATATCGGCCGGGGAAAGTGACTTACGTGTAGAAGAATTCTGCCAAATCTTTACATCAAGAAACACGTTACTTAATACCAGACCTGAACAGGCCTGAAGATGATAACACAAATACAAGACTTTAAAAAAAATTAAAGAAAGTTCTGAATAATCAATGTCCCAACCACAGTTGAGTGTAAGAGGATGGATAGAAGAACATATCCTAAATCCTAGAAATTCATAGCCCTCTTTTTTACAAACTTAGTATGTCCTATCTCCAATGAATACCGCATAACATAAACAATACAGCCAAGATAGAAATATATGAACAACACACTACAACATCACACTAAAAGAGCTGCACTTGAAAACAATGCTACAACATACCCAACTACCACAGTGCACAAAGAACACTGCATAAACACGGCGATCAATCTCGGCCTAATTAGCCCGAGCCCTGACTTCGAACATTAACAGGTGTGAATTTGAGGTCAACCGCACAAACTCACAAATGGATCAGATTTCAGTTTCAAAACACCCACACACACACGCGCGCATACACACGCACACATCACTCCGAGCCCTAACAAAAAACTAACTGCACTCAGTTTGTTTCGAAAGTAGCCAAATAGATGGGCCCTGAAAAAGCTGCACCGAAAATTGTGCCAGGTTGCATCTGCAACACGTCATATGTTCAGTGGAAATACGTGTAGGTCATAAAGACTATAAAAATATATTTTATATAATAGTAAAATAAGAAGAAATAAATTTTGCGGATGAACAAATTTCTATGTTTCTATTTCGTTATAATAATTACTGATATATACTCCAGACAATATTACCATCCAGTGAAACGAACACGGAATTACCCATCGGAGGAATGTACAGAGTGATTGACAACTAACAGTAGTCATAGACGTTAAATACTGATTAATACGGTTAGCCATAACCTGGAACATAACTTAGAGCCACCACGGAATAAGCCCAGATGATATATCCCTCCAAACGCATGTATGTATATATGTGTGTGTCTGTGTGTGAGAGAGAGAAAGTTGGATGTATAAAACACAAAGTAGAGTGAAAACTACTGAATAATTGTGTTATATGTTTAAAGAATATATTTAACATAGTTAGAATCGCTTTCTCTAACACTAGAAATCTTTCACAAATTATATCTTCTCACAATACCAAGCTGCTAAATAAAGATTCTTCACCCGGGAGTTCCAGCATTAATCTTGCTAATTCCAACCCATCATACAATCATAATAATAGGAATAGTATTAATAGTAATAGCAATGGTAGTAGTGATAGT
>NC_043002.1:119597142-119607142 GCF_006345805.1 Octopus sinensis | reverse complement strand
AAGAAGAAATCTCGCTCTTCATATTTACACAGTAACTGGTGATTTACACAGTAACTGTTTTTTTGAAAGTTATAATTCTCATACGAGTATAAGGAACTTCTTATAGACTCGATAATATATGGTTTGGCCTCAGAAAGGATCTTCTCTTTGATGTTGCAGTTGATGTATTCGTCCATAAGTTTCTAGATTAATGCCGAAAGGGATGTTGCTTGTCTCTTCTCGGGACGTCTAAAGACTGAAAGATGGTTGTTGTATCTAGATTTAAATGTACTTTCCACAGATCAAATATAACGCTTGGTCCCTGTCCGGCCGTTGCCATAGTTCGCTGATACCTGTACTTCTATTTCTTTACTACCCACAAGGGGCTAAACACAGAGGGGACAAACGGGGACAGACAAACGGATTAAGTCGATTATATCGACCCCAGTGCATAACTGGTACTTATTTAATCGACCCCGAAAGGATGAAAGGTTAAGTCGACCTCGGCGGAATTTGAACTCAGAACGTAACGGCAGACGAAATACGGCTACGCATTTCGCCCGGCGTGCTAACGTTTCTGCCAGCTCGCCGCCTTAAACAACGGAGGATATATCGGATGCCCAAGAGGGCATTTAGATTTAGCTACCCATGTGCATCCATGTCTCAGCCATTAGTTGTTTATTGATATATGCTTTTACATTAGGTGGGGCATGAATATGTGATTTCAGTGCGCTTATCAAATATTTATTTATACTCAGGATTTCTTAGAAAGTGATTATTTAATAAGTGTAAGAATCATCTACCCATATTTGTCCTAATATTTAGGAAGAAGGATGGGGGCATAAAATATTGAGAGGGACTATTCTTACGACCACATGGTTGATGAGATGGAGGGTTATAGCCGCTATCCTGTAAAGCCATATAATATGGAGATGTATTTTCAAATATTTCTGTAAATGATGAAAAGCAAATAATTCTACGACTAATGTTCTGAATTAAGTTCCTAAATATAACAGATAGTTAGAAAGAGTGCATTTTGATATATTCTAGATTTTCGTTGGGCTAATAGAAGGATGTATAGGAATTAATTTTGAGATCTGAAAATCCAATCCTACTTAGGTTAGTTTCAATAGAAATTATAAATCCCAAATAGGTAAAGGTTGATATCTATTGTTTTCTAAGAGAATGGCAATTATTTGATACCCACACCAAAGCATCGTCCTGCTATATACCTATGTTTGGGATGGGGAATTTCCAATTTAGCTGGTTTAGTATGTATAAACAACAAACTTGCATATATCTGTGCTATCGAATGAACTCAATTGGCACATCGAATAGTTCATAAACGTTATTTCTTTATCCAGATAGATCCGCCACTAAATAACAGTGTATTACGTGAGTGCATATAGAGGTTTATTTCATATTCATCGATGGTTACAAACTAATGTGCAATCTCCAATGAAGTCACACAACAGTGATTCAGAAATCAACCGGTAGGAATCCATAATATTAAACTGAATTTTGCTTTACTCTTATTGAGGATTTATTTGAACCAAAATATCACAGGGAAACTATTGGTCCACAGTAACAAGATTCCTTAATTTTATTAATATTCTTTAAAATTCTTTTGCTTGCTAATTCTATTTACGCCATAGTCTGTATTTTGATCGATTCTAAAAATCAGCTTTCTATATGATGAGAGCCCCTCTCTTAATCACACATTCAGTTCTTTTATCTATATTAAACACTTTTGCGAGGGCTTTACCTTCCGTGTTAATATTGTTGTAAATATCTACGTTAGACTTTTGGCGTTTATCTGTAATGCTATTAATTAATAATTTATTATGCATACCCCTATCTGCTTCATCCGAAAATATATGATTACTGTTAGAGTTCTTAAATAGATGTAAATCTTTAGTAACTTACATTGGATCTGGTTAGAGTAAGGGTAATTACTAAATTCAATGGTGAAAATAAGGTACAGCAAATCGGTCTTGAAAGGGACAGAGTCATTGATACATGAGGGAAATTTTCGAGATTGTATATCAAAATGCTCATTAAATGCTATAGGTAACTCGTCATCGAACTTTAAGGCCCGCTATTGTTAGCGTTTAACAAAGTGCTCTGTTTTTTCTATGAGCATCCTCATGTAAAAATAAGGTTTGTATAAGAATGTTCCTAGCAGAGTAATTCATGTGAAAAAAAATTCATCATGAAGTTGAATAATTGCATCGTAGAGCGCTCAACAGTACTGGCTAAGCTTTGCCATTCTTAAGAAAAATCTGCAATGGTTACACCTGTACAGTAGCAATAAACTATGTGGCATGGTTTCAGCAAGTAGTATACCACTCGATCAGTAGATCAGTTAAGAGAATACTCTTTTACTCTCTTTTACTCTTTTACTTGTTTCAGTCATTTGACTGCGGCCATGCTGGAGCACCGCCTTTAGTCGAGCAAATCGACCCCGGGATTTATTATTTGTAAGCCCAGTACTTATTCTATCGGTCTCTTTTGCCGAACCACTAAGTGACGGGGACGTAAACAAACCAGCATCGGTTGTCAAGCGATATTGGGGGGACAAACAGAGACACACAAACACACACACACACACACACATATACATATATATGCATATATACGACAGGCTTCTTTCAGTTTCCGTCTTTCCGTCTACCAAATCCACTCACAAGGCATTGGTCGGCCCTGGGCTGTAGCAGAAGACACTTGCCCAAGATGCCACGCAGTGGGACTGAACCCGGAACCATGTGGCTGGTTAGCAAATTACTTACCACACAGCCACTCCTATCTAATAATATAGATATTATTGTAATGAAACCACATGTCTTGAGAAATAAAGTTACCCAACGTTCCTGATCGAAATATTAATTTCGCCATTTAACAGGCTGGTATAAACAAGACGGTTTAGTAACTGGGTTCGATGCAATCGACGTTTGAAGAATATGCGCATTTAGAAAAAGACAAGGAGAAACACTGTGGATATTATTAACATCAAAGTAAATGTAACCAGCGGCCAGACGAAGACCAAGCGTTATATTGGAACTGTGGAAGGAAAATTTAAAAGCAGATTTCACAACCTTCTTTTAATCTTTAGACTCTCCGAGAAGAAACATACAATTACGTCAGCTACAACACCAAATGGAAGATCTTTATATTAACGGGCCAAGAAGACGTTCTACGTGCACACTTGAAAATGCGTATCTTTCAAAAGCATTAAGGACCTCCATTGAGTGAACCAAATTCCAGGAGTGAGATTTTTATATCTGTATTTTACAAAATGCATTAAGGATAAATTACCGGACGCATCATAAGCAAATCCAGTGTTGGTTTATACAATTTTTAATATTCATAGGACACTAGTTATATTTGCTGTGAAGTTAATGATCTACCCTGTGCTTCTTTCATTCTATTTCTAAATATTGCTTTACAGGAAAAAATACCCTGCTAACATTTATAGAAAACTGAGTTTCATTTCCATCTCACAAATTAGGTATTCCTTTATATGTTAACTTAGTTTTGATCTATTCGATGAAGAATTCGCTGGAACAACGAAATTGGCTGTCAGCTTCTTACCTTATCTGTTGCTCCTTCAGAGATAACCTGTTGATTCTGCAACTGAAATACTGACTCTAACATGTACACGGTTAATAAGGATTGTGCTACAAGCAAAAACGCAGTCGAGGGAGGTTCCTTGCTGCACCAAACAGGAAAACCATGATTAAAATATATATTTGCCCTCATAAGGTGTCGTTTACTCTCGATTTATCGCCGATTCAGCAGATATTTGTTCAAATACAATTCCAGCGCTTCATACGCCAAATCTAATGACGATAATTGTTAAAAACTTCGTCTCAAATCTGATGAATTCAGTTGCTAACAACAACCCCTCCAACATCATCTATATCTCACCTTCTTAGTAAACACTAGTACAGACTTAGTAATGCCAGCAAATATTTTATCACCTGAGACCAACAAATCATTTTTCATGTGTAGCAGAGAAATGCGTGCAGTACTGTATCTTGATCCTTACATCTTTCTCTCGGCCATCGTATATGTATAACTACATAATACATTGAGATCCCCGTCCTATAGAAAACGGTTGGATGATATTTGAGCAAGATATCTATATTTACTGCTAATTCTTCGAGGTTCGGTACTCAGAATATATGCTGCTGGTTCTGATTTCTAATATGCCTTTGGTATTTTTTAGCGCCCATTAAAGACTTTGAGATATTATTTACACGCTTTGCGTGTAAACAATACACACACACACACACACATACAAATACACGCACATACACACACACAAACGCACAGACACAAACAAACACACACACTCGCATATATAGATAGATAGATAGATAGATAGATAGATAGATAGATAGATAGATAGATAGATAGATAGATAGATAGATAGATAGATAGATAAGATAGATAGATAGATAGATAGATAGATAGATAGATAGATAGATAGATAGATAGATAGATAGATAGATAGATAGACAGACAGATAGATATTTGTGTATTTATATATATATATATGCATTTATGTATATATATATATATATGTATATATATATATATAATATATATATATATATATATATACATATATATATATACTCAAAATATATATATATATATACTCAAAAGTTTGCTAGATAATGTTGTGCGACCTGCCTTATGTTTGAGCCTAGGCTCAAACATAAAGCAGGTTGCACAACATTATCTAACAAAATTTGGGAACTAAGAACACATAATATAGAATTCAACCTATAATGGGACATAGTAAGAAGAGCGCAACCTTATAGAAATAGTAGGGATGGTTGTCAACTTTGTTCTATGGAAACTTAAGAAATTTTGAAACATCAGAGTAATACTAATCTGTTGAATAACCGTTTGGAGCTGGGAGCATCTTGTATACATCGTACGACCCGAACGTTTAAATACTTTAAATAATAATTTTGTGAATATTCCTATATTTTTCAAATTTTAATTCATTATAACCAAATAAGAACGGATATACCATACTGGCTTTCAATTTAACATTCATAGATGACTAAAAAAACTTCACTGCAAACTTAATATTGAATTCTTCTTTTTCTAAAATTAAACTGTATGAATCTAAATAGTTGGAATCCTAAAGAGTATGAATCCCAAATAGTATGAATACTAAATAGTATGAATCCTATACCCCTAAGGAAACTATTCGGTTCACCTTGATTATCTCACTTCCATTGCTTAATATATAATTAGGCTAAGATATCTTTACAAAATATATTTAACCAAATAGGAACGAATATACCATACTGGTTTTAGTTTAACACCCATAAATGATTAAAAAACTTCATTGCAAACTTAGAATTAAATTCTTCTTTTTATAACGTTCTCCAATACTAAGTAGTATTAATCCTATGTCCCTAGGGAAACTATTTGGTTCATCTTGATTATCTCACTTCCATTTCGTAATATATAATTAACCTAAGATATTTTTACCTAACTAATTAACCTTTATCCGCAGGTAGTAAATTTTATTTCCAACAGATCCTATATTTTAATTCATTAATATCAACTCACTATCCATGAAATCTGAATAATTTACTCTTCTAAATTACCTCTCTTCATATTTTAAAATCACCTTCTACTAAACCTACGAATATCTTCCTTCTTTGATTTTTTCCTCTTCCATCTTTCTTAGTATATATTTTGACCCCTAATATGTTCACTTAATTAATAAGGCTTTCCCCCCAGTTAATAAGTACTATGCCTACTCATAATAAGTGATAGTCTTTTTCTTCAAATTGAATAAATTTTAGATTTATATTTTTTCCTTTATTTTAACGTCTCAAAGTACTCGGAACTTATAGACTAACTGAAGGGATGATGTGCATAGGGCTTGTAAGGTCTCTGCATTCTCTGTGAATGTTATTGTGATCACTTGACATTGACCTAGTTCTCCTAACGCCGGATCTGTTCATCAAATAGTAGTAATTGGCATTTAGTTGTGACAATGCTGTTTTCTACATAAATTCCTTATATGGAGCTCTGACATCCCATTTGCCTTATTTCTATAAATAGAAAATCTTTATTGTCTCCTTTCATTTGTTCTTCCCTCTCAGAACCTTACAGTAGTCTGGAACAACTGAATCTTAGTCAGTCAGTTGATGGGCTCCACTAGCTCAAATGTTCTTAAAATTTAAATCCACATCTTTGTCTATATATCTACCTTCTCTATAATGTTGCCACTTGATATGAAAATTTTTGTATTAATGGAAAACCTCTATAATTGGCTGATGAGTGCTCAGCATTTTAAAACTGTTATAATACTTACAACATTTAATAAAATGATGTAGTACGAAACGATCGTACCAAATTACCGGAGTCATTCTTGTTGCTTATTTTGATTATAATCACCCCACGGATTTATATGGATAACACCATACAGAATTCTGGTGCATCTAAATTAAGTACCATATTCATTTGAATATATATATATATATATATATATATATATATATATATATATATATATATATTATATTAAATTAGAGATAAAACCACTATTAGGCAAATCAAACAATGAAAAACATAAGTCAATACATAAAATTAATTCATTTATATTATTTTAAATATATATCAAAAGTATTAAAAGTTTAATAAAAGATAAAGAGTAAAACACTACGATCGTTTCATGGCTGTACAATTCGTAATAATTCGAGTTATGGTTACAGTCAATCTTCAGGTTAATTGAAATATTTATCTTAGCGAGGTTTAACAAGAATATATATATATATATGTATGTATGTATGTATATATATGTATGTATGTACATATATATGTATGTGTATGTATGTATATATATGTATATATATATATATATGTGTGTGTGTGTGTATGTGTGTATGTATATATATATATATGATGAAAAGGATAAATGCTTTTATTTCTCCTTTAGTTTCAGAATTACAACTATTTAGCGGTTTGAGTTTGGCTGCTCTTTCTAGTGAGTCGAATGGCCTATCAGGGCCATTCCTTAATATTGTTGAATGTTATATATATATGTGTGTAGATATGTATATGTACTACTTTGGGCCGCATTACTTTATGCACGGAATATTTGATATTTTGCGTCACACAAGAAAGAAAGAAGTAAAAGGAAGGCAAACAATGTTGAAAGAAAAGTAACACTTAATAGCAAGAAATGCATCTTAGTTTTTATTTGCTTTTTTCTTTTTATATACAACTTTCCACAAACAGGAAATTTTTATAATCAAGCAATATCTGTGTGAGCATCATTTTTTGTGAATCTAACATTTTCATATTTGAAACACCTAAGGATATTCTCTTCCTGTAGCAAATTCATAAGAAGACTCTTCATATTCGAACGATCACCAATTTTATCGAGAGCAACACAGAACTGGTTGTGTATCAACACCCGAGTTGAAACATAAATATCACATTCTGATGAAATTTGCTTTTGAATTTTCTTTGTGGAAATAGCGATTTTAAGTTTGTAGGAAATGGACGCCATCTTAAAACAAAGGGCAAAACTGTGGATGTTGGTCGATATGGGAAAGTATGGTCTGTATCAGCAAAATGTGGTCTGTATCGACGCCACTAATTTTACTTGATATTATGGAAGTGCAGGCAGCAGATTTCTTGAATATGGCGTGAAAAGAAAGGAGAACAAGAAACAGAATTAAAGAAATAGAAAGAGAAAAGATACATTGATAGATACAATAAAAAGAGAAAAGAGAGAGAGAGAGAGAGGGAGAGAGGGAGTTTTAGACAGGCAGACAGCAGACAGACAGACAGACAGACATACAGACAGACAGACAGACAGATAGATAGATAGATAGATAGATAGATAGATAGATAGATAGATAGATAGATAGATAGATAGATAGATAGATAGATAGATAGAGAATATTATTAAACAAAAGTAACTCACTACGAAAAGTAAATAAAGAAACCGAAGTTTTCTGAAAAGCGCTTTATGAATGGATATTCATATTTTTGTTTACTTTTAAAAATAAGGAAGAAGAAATAGAGAAACAAAGATGAAAAGAAACAAAGAGCGAGGGAGTCGAATATAAGATACAGAAAATATATTTGTTCAAGACTCCTGGTGTGAAATCGTGTGTTAAAACAGATATTAATGTATTTCGGGACGGTCATTTTGTTTTTGCCAAATACACACACGCACTATATATTTTTTTCTTCACTCGTTTATTACTGTTCTAATACCAACTCATGTCCATTGTCTGGAAATCTTTCGTCACACATCTGTGACCTCTTCAGAGACATTTCCGTCTATGTATGTACTCTTGCTCCGCTTAGTTCATTCTAGCTGTTCTGTGATGTGTATCTTTATGTGCGCATGCCTTTGCGTCTGTGTATGTGTGTGTGCATGTATGTTGTGTGTGTGGCGTGTATGCATGTATGCGTGTGTGCATGTAGTCGTGTGTGCATGTATGTGTGTGTGAATGTATGCGTGCATGCGTGCATGTGTGTGTGTTTCATTGTTCTTAATAGCAGTATGGCCTTCCCCTCAGCTCCATCCTCTGTCCCCGTTGTCGCTGCAGCTGTCATAGGACCCGAAAACTTGATATAGTTTCTGTATCTCTATGTTTGCGTGTTCGCCCATGGTGTTGCCATCGTGGTGGTGGTAGTAGTAGTAGTAGTTGTTGTTGTTGTTGTCGTTGTTGTTGTCATTACCGCTGCTACTGTCGTTGTTGGTTGAAGATATCCTTGTTCAAATTCTCCTCCACGGAAGTAATAGGCTTGCTGGAGAGATCCAGAATCTTTTTGCAGAACTTTTACTTAATCGGCTAACAATGTGGATATGCCCCTCTGTCATCCCGGGGTGTCAGTGTGATTTTAAATCAAGACGTGGCACAATACACTCTTTACTATGTATCTGTGGATTTACTATGTATTTATCGATTTAACAAAAGCCTTCGACATTGTTAATAGGACGTTCTCTAGACCATTCTTGGTAAACTTGGATGTCGACCTCAATTTGTCAACCTTTTTAAGCAACTTCATAATGATATGAAAGCTCGTCTTAACTTCAATAAGACACTATTGGAACCAATTTCCATCAATAACAGAGTTAAACAGGGTGATATTGCTGCTGCAACACTTTTTTCCATATATTTCGCTGTAACTATCTTGCACGTTTTCCAAGACTGTGATATCGGCGTCTATAGTCACTTCAGAACCACAGGTAAGATCTTTAATGTTAAACGCTTTAATGCAAAATCGAAGACATTCCAGGCCCTTGTTTGAGAGCTCCTTTACGCTGATGATGTAGATATCGTTGCTCACACCGAGGAGGAATGCAAGCTATACTGGATCTCTTCTCTACAGCTTGTATTGCTTTTGGACTTTCCATCAGTCTAAAGAAAACAAAGATCGTGTTCTCTCAGCTACCAGGCCAACACTACGTGCAAACTAACACTTTCGTCCAAGATACAAAATTAGATGTAGTTGACACGTTCATCTACCTTGACAGCCCACTCTCTAGAGATGGATCCCTTGATTCTAAAAGAAACCTGATAATTGAAAAAGCCAGTAAAGCATTTGGAAGGCTTGAAAATCGTGTGTGGTCTGATAGAGGCATTACCTTCAAAATGAAGCTTAGTATCTATGAATCTTGCATTTTAACGATCCTCCTGTACTCTTCTGAGATCTGGACGACATATCGGTGCCACGTCAAGGCTTTAAAAAGATACTATCATACTTGCCTAAGGAGGATACTAGACATCAAATGGGAGTCTTTAACACCAGACACCATTGTTCTTCAGCAAGCTAACACATCCAGTATTGAAATGATCCTCATATGCAATCAGATGCATTGGGTTGGGTACCTTGCTAGGATGCTGGATGACAGGTTGCCAAAGCAGTTGTTTTACGGGGAGTTGCGGGGTGGCAAACGTCCGAGGCATAAACTTAGGAAACGTTTTAGGAATGCTGTCAAAAGCAACGTTAAGGCTCTTAA
>NC_043002.1:119582142-119594642 GCF_006345805.1 Octopus sinensis | reverse complement strand
ATTTTCGGTCACCAGTGAAATTAACAAATCTACCAACATTAACATTGAACGTTTGATGTGAGATCAACAGATATATTTCTACTTCCGTTAAACGCTTGTTTTATTGATTCTTCCATATTATTTATGCTATGCATCATTCTACTTTGATTCAAGTTATCAGTAGATCGTCAAATAAATTCATCTTTTTATTCTTTGGCGTCCCACTCCTTCCTATAAAATCTCTCTCATATATATAACTCGTTTCTTTAAAGTTTCGCTCACTCCATCGCAAGGGCCATATTATATGAAAGATTATATGTATTTATGGTTGTGTATGTTTATATATGCAAATATATAATTTAAGTTTGTATTCAAGCGTATATAAGCTAATGTATACATACACATATATACATAGGAATATACATACAAACATGCATACATACATATAAACATATATATATATATATATACATATATACATATATACATATATACATATATACATATATATACATATATACATATATACATATACATGTATATATATGTATATGTACATATATATATATATATACACATATATACATGCATATATGTGTATATATGTATATATATATATATATCTAATATATATATGTGTGTGTGTGTGTGTGTGTGTGTGTGTATACACCAATCTGGAGAAAAGTATGCGGTTCATATTTCTCTATATATGAGTGCTTCTGTATGTACATATGCATGTATAAAGAGCATGATAGATAGATAGATAGATAGATAGATAGATAGATAGATAGATAGATAGATAGATAGATAGATAGATAGATAGATAGATAGATAGATAGACAGATAAACAGACAGATGGAGAGATAGATAGAAAGACAGATGGACAGATTGATAGATAGATAGATAGATAGATAGAGAGAGAGAGAGAGAGAGAGACAGATAGATAGGTAGATAAAGATAGAGGGCGAGATAATTTTGTGTTCCTGCATTTTATACACTTACACACACACACACACACGCACACACATATATATGCACAACTATATAAAGGTGTGTGTGCGTATGTTACGTATGTAAGTAATGAATGTAGACATGTATGTAAGTATGTATGTACGTATGTATGTGTTCAATATGAGTATATGTGTGTGTATGTTTACGTATATGTATGTGTGTAATGTTTGTTCATTGATTTTGACTACATTTCCCTCAATCCGAATTTTCTACCATTCTAAAATTCTTTTTCTTTCCAATCGTTCGTTCAATGAACTGCGGCAGATACAACAAAAAATCCGATTTCCTAATCATGTGATTATCTTTAATACTCTTCTTCTACCAATATAACTGTGGTGAACCTATATAATTTTCTTGCTCCTTTTATCACTGTTGAAATCCATGCGAGCTGGATTCCTTTATTTTCCAGGAATTTTCCTATCTTAGACATCATCCTATCAATAAAAATAAAAAGCATTAAGTGAGCATAGGTAATACTCATTGTTTCTGTGCTTTACTTCTCGTTGTAGCTCTCTGGGATTTGTGAGTATATATCTCTGTTGTTTTGAATGCTGAAAGCGTGTAACGTAATGCCAAGTGTATATATGTATGTATGTGTGTGTACCAAGCTGTCTCTTTGTATATTACGAGGTTTGCTTATATACGTGGATTCTTTTGTGTGTCTTTGTACACCTGTGTAAAGGAACCATGGGTTTTGTTGCTTTGAGAAGTGTAAACTCGCAATATATATATATATATATATATGTGTGTGTGTGTGTGTGTGTATTTCTGCATATATATATACATATATGTGTGGTTGTAAATATAACTCTTTTTTCTTTTTTACTTGTTTCAGTCATTTGACTGCGGCCATGCTGGAGCACCGGCTTTTAGTCGAGAAAATCGATCCCAGGTCTTATTCTTTGTAAGCCTAGTACTTATTCTATCGGTGTCTTTTACCGAAGCGCTAGGTAACGGGGACGTAAACATACCAGCATCGGTTGTCAAGCGATGTTGGGGGGACAAACACAGATACACAAACATACACGCACACATACATATATATACATATATATATACGACAGGCTTCTTTCAGTTTCTGTCTACCAAATCCACTCACAAGGCTTTTGTCGGACCGAGGCTATAGTCGAAGGCACTTTCCCAAGGTGTCACGCAATGGGACTGAACCCAGAACCGTGTGGTTGGTAAGCAGGCTACTCACCACACAGCCACTCCTGTGCCTATATATATATATATGTTTTTTTGTTTTTTTGTTTTTTGTACATCTTTAAATATGAGAACTTTAATAATAGGTTTCTTTATATTCAATTGTTTATAGGGTTTATTTTAGATTATATATTGATTATATATAGATTATATATAGATTATATATATTTATATTTTTTCATTGATAATTTTATTATTTTAAACTTATATTTTAAAATATTGATATTTTAGATCGGAATTCCACCTGACGAATGTCATTTGCGGACATGAAACAATTGTAGTGACGGTTTATTTATTTTATATTAAAATTTTTATGTATTGATTAAGTCTTTCCTTGTTTGTTTTGCAAAATAGTGGTTTTGTCTCGAATTAATATTATATAACATTTTACTATAAAATTGGATTTAATCCTAAATCTGATTTTTTCCCTGTAAATTTGGATTATTCCCTAATATTTATTATTATATATATATATATATATATATATATATATATATATATTGTAAGCAATTGATACGGAAGGCAGGGTGTACTGGAAGCTTTATTTATCATAACAATCGTTTCGACATGCTTCTGTACTGGATGCTAAATTTTAAAATTTCCTACCTAAACTTTAATTTTAATAACTTACTAACAGTATCGCCCGGCGTTGCTCGGGTTTGTAAGGGAAATAACTATATAAGCATTTTTAGAGAGTTACTTCCCTTATATAAACCTAGCAAAAATACATTTAAAATGCGGAAAAATTATGGTAATTTTTTTTTAAATCGTAGATTCATCGTAGACGCGCGCTAATACCCAGAAGGGCTCAATATGAATCACGACTATAAGAAACCCGGTTTTGTTTAAACTGCACCGCAAAATGTGGGAGCAGTTAGGAATCTAAATCGTAGGAGACAGACACCACACAACCTCACTTTTATATATATAGATATACATTTATGTGCATGTGTGCGTTTGTGCGTGCTATATATATAATGCAAGTATACGTGTGTGTGTATTGTGTGTGTGAATGTGCGTGTGTGTGAGACAGAGAGAGGGAAGGAGTGTGTGTGTGTGTGTGTGTGTGCTAAATATTAGCTAAATATTAACGACACGAACTATTGTGATTCATACACGTGTATATTGGTTATTACTATCATAGGGATCTTCTGGGTGGCAAGTTATAGTATCTCAGTGAGAAAATAGTATAATAGAGTATCAGTGAATAGGTTGTAGCTCTTTAGTGGAGGCGCAATGGCCCAGTGGTTAGGGCAGCGGACTCGCGGTCGTAGGATCGCGGTTTCGATTCCCAGACCGGGCGTTGTGAGTGTTTATTGAGCGAAAACACCTAAAGCTCCACGGGGCTCCGGCAGGGGATGGTGGTGATCCCTGCTCTACTCTTCACCACAACTTTCTCTCACTCTTACTTCCTGTTTCTGTTGTACCTGTATTTCAAAGGGCCGGCCTTGTCACTCTCTGTGTCACGCTGAATATCCCCGAGAACTACGTTAAGGGTACACGTGTCTGTGGAGTGCTCGGCCACTTACACGTTAATCTCACGAGCAGGCTGTTCCGTTGATTCGGATCAACCGGAACCCTCGTCGTCGTAACCGACGGAGTGCTTCCTCCCTGTAACTCTTTAGTGTCGAACTGCTAATCTGTTTGAAAGACACGAATACGAATTCTTCCTTGGTGCACTTACAACCAAATAATCTCTGCTCAAATTTATCAGGATTTCTATGTTTCGAATTTACCTCCATCTGTGTACTATCCGGTTTGTTTATATGTGTGGTCTGTATTTTTAGCCGAATGTTTTATTACAAACCTCTCCTCTTGATCCTGGTCCGCGATCATCTTCCATACTTTTCCTGCCACGCTTGAATTCATTTACCCAGCGTTTCACTGTTAGTTAGTTAGTTAGTTAATTTGGCTCAAAAGCAAGTAGCAAGGCCATGTAGGGGGACATGGAGTTAAGTACAGGGTGGTGTTCATGTAAAGAGTTCAGGCCACTTGAGGTCAAGGGAGGCTTTGAACAAAGCGGTCGTCGGCATCTTCACCATCTCGTCTGGCAGCTTGTTCCACGGATCCGCAACCCGGACGGAGAAAGCTCCTCTCCTTCGATTGAGATGAAATCGTCGCAGGTAGAGCTTTTCGGAATGACCCCGCAGCCGACGCTCTGGAGCAGGAGTGAAGAACAGCTCTTTCGAGAGGTTACACTTTCTGCTTATGATGTTGTGGGCGAGAATGAGATCACCTGTTGCATATGAAGGAGCATTGTCTGTTAAGTTTCTCACCATATCTTCATGGATTTCTGATGGAGTCATGCCTTTCAAATGAAGGTACTTTATAACAGCACGATACTCACTTTTCTCCATTTTCCTTGTAAATTCGAAGCTTGTTTATTCATAAATCTGCAGCAAAAAGATTAAAATATCAGAATCATGAAAATGAGCAAGAATACTCCGGAAAGACTGTACTTACCAGAAAAAGCTGTTTCAGCTATATAGCAGCCCCGTTTCTTGGTTAGGCTCAAATCTTTTCATACATGTGTGTGTGTGTGTGTGTGTGTGTGTGTGTGTGTGCTAAATATTAGCTAAATATTAACGACACGAACTATTGTGATTCATACACGTGTATATTGGTTATTACTATCATAGGGATCTTCTGGGTGGCAAGTTATAGTATCTCAGTGAGAAAATAGTATAATAGAGTATCAGTGAATAGGTTGTAGCTCTTTAGTGGAGGCGCAATGGCCCAGTGGTTAGGGCAGCGGACTCGCGGTCGTAGGATCGCGGTTTCGATTCCCAGACCGGGCGTTGTGAGTGTTTATTGAGCGAAAACACCTAAAGCTCCACGGGGCTCCGGCAGGGGATGGTGGTGATCCCTGCTCTACTCTTTCACCACAACTTTCTCTCACTCTTACTTCCTGTTTCTGTTGTACCTGTATTTCAAAGGGCCGGCCTTGTCACTCTCTGTGTCACGCTGAATATCCCCGAGAACTACGTTAAGGGTACACGTGTCTGTGGAGTGCTCGGCCACTTACACGTAATCTCACGAGCAGGCTGTTCCGTTGATTCGGATCAACCGGAACCCTCGTCGTCGTAACCGACGGAGTGCTTCCTCCCTGTAACTCTTTAGTGTCGAACTGCTAATCTGTTTGAAAGACACGAATACGAATTCTTCCTGGTGCACTTACAACCAAATAATCTCTGCTTCAAATTTATCAGGATTCTATGTTTCGAATTTACCTCCATCTGTGTACTATCCGGTTTGTTTATATGTGTGGTCTGTATTTTTAGCCGAATGTTTTATTACAAACCTCTCCTCTTGATCCTGGTCCGCGATCATCTTCCATACTTTTCCTGCCACGCTTGAATTCATTTACCCAGCGTTTCACTGTTAGTTAGTTAGTTAGTTAATTTGGCTCAAAAGCAAGTAGCAAGGCCATGTAGGGGACATGGAGTTAAGTACAGGGTGGTGTTCATGTAAAGAGTTCAGGCCACTTGAGGTCAAGGGAGGCTTTGAACAAAGCGGTCGTCGGCATATTCACCATCTCGTCTGGCAGCTTGTTCCACGGATCCGCAACCCGGACGGGGAAAGCTCCTCTCCTTCGATTGAGATGAAATCGTCGCAGGTAGAGCTTTTCGGAATGACCCCGCAGCCGACGCTCTGGAGCAGGAGTGAAGAACAGCTCTTTCGAGAGGTTACACTTTCTGCTTATGATGTTGTGGGCGAGAATGAGATCACCTGTTGCATATGAAGGAGCATTGTCTGTTAAGTTTCTCACCATATCTTCATGGATTTCTGATGGAGTCATGCCTTTCAAATGAAGGTACTTTATAACAGCATGATACTCACTTTTCTCCATTTTCCTTGTAAATTCGAAGCTTGTTTATTCATAAATCTGCAGCAAAAAAGATTAAAATATCAGAATCATGAAAATGAGCAAGAATACTCCGAAAAGACTGTACTTACCAGAAAAAGCTGTTTCAGCTATATAGCAGCCCCGTTTCTTGGTTAGGCTCAAATCTTTTCATACATGTGTGTGTGTGTGTGTGTGTGTGTGTGTGTGTGTGCATGGATTTATGCATTTATGTAGATATTTGTATTTAATTGTGACCGTCACTTAGCGGTTCAGCAAAAGAAACCGATAGAATAAGTACTGGGCTTACAAAGAATAAGTCCCAGAGTCGATTTGCTCGACTAAAGGCGGTGCTCCAGCATGGCCGCAGTCAAATGACTGAAACAAGTAAAAGAGTAAAAGAGTATATTATATGTGTCTGTGTTTCCATATAGTATATTACACTGCCCTCGTGAGACACGATACAATTTGAGTTCGAAGTTTCAAAATCGATATGAAGCTGATGATATCCATACTAGATTTATTTATATTAAATGTTGTTTTATTTATATTAAATGGCAGCTTATTTGATTTCTCATATTTATATAGTTGTTTTTTTGTGATATTCCAATGTGCTTTGCTGTTAACGGCTCTTGTTTGATTCTTACTCTGGGTTATATATCTTCCGGTAAACCAGATTAAATAAGATTTCTTAATTTCACTGCTGTTTGTAAATATCTTGTTAACTTCCGGCATTATAGCCAATTGGCGATCTGCCTCACACATTTGGAAATCTTAACGGTTTCGTTAAATATCAAGTATTCCGTTTGTACGATAATCTTAGATAACTTCGATTTAATTTGGTGAGATTGTTCAAACTGTTGCGGACATACACACACGGTAGTGATATTGCCTTTCCGCCTAATTCCAATGACATCCTCTCACTACACTCTTTAGTACCGAAGTAGTTTGTTTGCCCACGAACTCTTGTAATCTCGTTTCACATAATCAAGTCGATGGCCCCACAAGCCTGATTCTTTATTAGTTCTAGACTCTCAAGTTTCACACCATTACTAACAAAACTTTAGAGATTGACGCCCGAAGAATCGCACGTAACCAGAAACACGTAGATTCGAAGGTGCAGTTCTGCTATTTTCAGTTGTTCGCTCAAAATTATGCTGGGGCACCTCCCCAGGGATTTAATCGAGTAGGTCAATTCTAGCATTTTATTGATATCAGAGAGTAAAGAATCGGAGTTAACCTGGGTTGCATTTGACCTGAGAAAGTAATAAAAGTTTCAATATTCTACCGATTATGCCAATCCACACCCATCGTTATTTCCTTTGCTACGTGTGTAGTACTTATGTCTGTGTATGTGTGTGTGAACTGAGTCTTTCTCTAGATGGATCTACGTATACAATTTATTATATATCACTGTGTGTGTGTGTGTGTGTGTGTGTGTGTGTGTGTGTGCGTGCGTGTGCGTGTGTGTGTAAAGAAGGGATTGTTTTCTTAACTGGAATGACAATAAAAGGTTATATGCCGAATTTTAGAAAAGTCTTACATATTTTCACTGTTCCTCTTGCTGAAAAAATTTGCGCGTTATTAGGTGTTTTTCTTTCTCTCACATTTTAGAGCTCCATGACCTTCATTTTTCAGGTGCAAAATCCTTTTAACAGGTTCAATAAGACTGGAATTTTGGAATATGCACATAAAAATCAGTAGTATGGGATACATGTGGCATGATTACAATTTTTTTAGGGTGTGTAAAGAGGGAAATAACCCTCATCTGCAATTTTGATGAAATTCGAAACATAGGTATTCCAGTTCATTACAGAAAATATAACAGAAAAGTCTAATTCTCAATTGAATGTAACACGGGCAACGCCGGGTATCTCTGCAAGTATATATATATATTATATATTATATATATATATATATATATATATATATATATTATATATATATATATATATATGTACATATATATATAAAGTTGCTTTAGCTCCCTCCCTCGCTTTTCGTCAACTCATGAGGTTAATGCTTTGTCTGGCTATTCGAGTCATTTTTTACTCTTATTTCTAGCAATGCCGATACTTTTTGTAACCTTGTGTGATAATTTGCTTTTAGGTTTTAATTGCTAATAGCCACCTATATTATAATTTCTTTTCTTTCTAGTTTCAGCTCAGAGCTGCGGCCATGCTGATGCACCGCCGTTTTGCTACACTGTTATTACTAAGAGCCTCCTCTAATATGTGACACTTGGTGAAGAATGGAGTTTGATACAGCTACCCACATATATATACACACATATATATATAGAGAGAGAGAGACAGACAGACAGACAGATAGACAGACAAACAAATAGAGAATGAGTACAAGCATATATCTCTACGCACGTTCAATTTAATAGATATATATATAACTGATTATACGTTTAGACTTACATAATGCTTGTGCGCGTGTGAAATGTGCCTTTGTTTTGTTTGCAGCATATTCAACTGTCTCTGCCTGTTTGTCTGTCTGTCTGTCTATCTATCTATCTATCTATCCATCTATCTATCTATCTATCTATCTATCCATCTATCTATCTATCTATCTATCTATCCATCTATCTATCTATCTATCTATCTATCCATCTATCTATCTATCTATCTATCTATCTATCTATCGATCTATCTATCTATCTATCTATCTATCTATCTGTCTATCTATCTATCTATCTATCTATCTATCTATCTATCTATCGATCTATCTATCTATCTATCTATCTATCTATCTATCTATCTATCTATCTATCTATCTATCTACCTATCTATCTATCTATCTATCTATCTATCTATCTATCTATCTATCTATCGATCTATCTATCTATCTATCTATCTATCTATCTATCTATCTATCTGTCTATGTGGTAACATATAACAATATTGACCGAGGTTTCCGTGGTCTTTTTCGTAGGCTTTTTTTCCCACGGATAAACCTTATATGTTCCCCCTTTACACCGTACATCATGACACTGTGATACACGATCCCTATTGATCGTTTCTTTTCCTCTTCCCCTTTTTTCCTCTTTTTTCTTCTTTTTTCCTTTTTCTTTTCTTTTGTTTCTTTTCCTTTTTTTCTTTTCTTTTCTTTTTTCCCTTTTACGATCCCTTTTGATCGAAAACCTACGCCACTTTTTTTGTTTCTTTTGTTCTTTTGTTTTTTTTGTTTTTTTTCATCCCCCAAAAGAAAAGCTCTACCTTGTAATTTGTCCCATCTGTGTGCAGCCCTGTGTGGCCAATAAAGAAACTTATCTATCTATCTATCTATCTATCTATCTATCTATTTGTCTGTATGTCTCTCTGTCTCTCTGTCTCTCTGTCTGTCTAAATACCCAGTTATATGCTTATCTATATATCTACATTTGATTTGAATATTTCATTTTATATTTGTTTTTCTGGCCCTCACTCCATCTTCTATGCCTCTGCAGCAATCTCTATACTTTTCATATACACTCTCTATTCTATCCTCCTTTCTTCAATTTCAGTTTTTATTTCTATCTCTTTATCTTTTCCTCTCACTCTAGTTTCACTCACTCACTGTATATTTCTTTCTCTCTTCCACCCTCTCTCTCTCTCTTACTTTTCCTTTTTTCCAGCCCTGGGATTTTCACTGCACCATTTCCATTTCTTGTTTTTTCGCCCTGTTTGTATTAAACTTTGATTCTCGTTCTCCATATTCTCTTTCTTACTCGCTGTCCCTCTCCCTTCTCTCTTTCTCACTCTCCCTTTCTCTCTCTCTCTCTCTCTCTCTCTCTTTATATATGTTTTCTTCCTTTCTATCATATACAACAATAACTCTTTCCTTCTTCCCTTCTTTCTCTTGTAGAATTACTTTATTTCATATCACATTGTTTCCATAATTATGCCGTGGCTATAGGTATTCCATGAACCAATCACAGCATTTCCAGACGGCGGGAGTGGCAAGAGAAGACATGTTTAAATCGAGTTCCGAGAAATACAAAGGTTACTTTTTGTACGAAATTCAGTCTGTCGGTATTTTAGCGATGTTTATACCTATCATTGATTTCTACATCTGTCAGACGTATCACATGCATACACTTACACAGTACCAGTCCGATGGATGTTTATGTTAGTGTGTATGTGTGTGAGAGGGAGATAGATAGCTAGAGAGAGAGAGTGTGTGTTTGTGTGTGTACACTGATAGTTAGACAGCTATAGTGATAGATAGACAGACAGACAGACTGACAGAAAGAAGATAGATAGATAGATAGATAGATAGATAGATAGATAGATAGATAGATAGATATGCATGCATAAGTGTTGTTTTGCTGTCGACCCGAAAAGGTTATGGAAATATTTTCATCTCATACTAGCAGTATCACCCGGTGTTGCTTGATTTTGTTTCGACCCTTTAGAATTGGAATTTTTGAAAAGTAAAATTTCTGCATTATGCAACTTGTTATTCTCTTCAAGTGAACATTTTTCCAGTTGAAATACACCGAAAAATGGTGACACAGCAGTCAAAAATCGTAAAAAAAATAGGGATTTTCATAGAAAAAAAGCACCTTTTTGATGTAAATAATTTTTGGTGTTAACATGGTCCGATTTGAATTTTATTTTCTACAGAATGAAGAGCAAGCCTTCTTCTATCAGACTCTTAATTTTGGTCAACTTACGCTGCAGGGTCTCGAAGGAGATAGTGTTAGTTGAAGGCTACCAAACCTGCCACACACAGACAACTTCAGCTTTATATATATATAGATTTACTACACACTACTTTCCATCCTTAATAATGAAACTTGATAGATTCAAAAGTTAAACACACAGACACACACACAGAATACACACACAGACACACAAGTTGAGTTTTATATATATAGATTTATCAACGGGGATTTCAGAGGAGAGTTTCAGGGAGTCGCTGGCGATGTATCGTGATGATCAAAAATCCGGCCTGCTAAAATTTAGTTAAAGTGATTCAAACTGCAGACTCAACGCAAAATGGTCACATTTAATTCAAAGCGTTAAAAATGTTATGAAAACAATTGGTATGTGTTCACAAAGTCCAAACGATTAATACGAAAAAACCCTCCAGGCTACATCCCAAAATTCATTTCTTTGCCGAATTTCTACAATGTTTGCAGCGATTCATTTTTATAACTTGTTTTTTATTTTTCATGCAATTTACAGTTCACGTCAAACAGCTGACTGAGTAAAGTTCACTATTCAATGCATGGGATAAGGCCTAAACAAACACATTATCGATTTTTGCACTTGCGAGATGAATTTCGGAACAGATATAGCGCAGTTCAATTTTCATTCGCCTAAACTTTAAGTGACCCATTTTTGGTGGTTCTACGATTTGTTGGCTAGTAGGAGATGTGCCGGGAAGTTAAACACACAGACACACACACACACAGATACACACACAGACAAACAAATTGAGTTTTATATATATAGATTTTATAAATTTCAGTATAAACATGAAAGTTGCAAAACTCATGACCCAAGCAATTATGATACTTTCTCTTCATTATGCATTTATAGCAAAGAACCGTTGTAAATCATTGTAAGACACTACACGAAATAAAATTAGAGAAGAAAACCTGAGTTGACAACATTATAATTGAATACAGAATTACACAAACGAAAAAATGAGAAAATAACTATGGAATATTTTACTATTAGCGAAATATAAACCGAAGTTCTATACACCGATACAGCGCAGTTAAAGTAGATAATGAAATTTATCAAAACTTGCTGTTGTATTCTTTCTGAAAACCCAGCTTTGGCGAAATTCTGGCGATGGCCTTGCGGAGATTTTGAAACATTTATGCAGTTACATACTAAAAAACACAGGTGTTTCAATCTAAACAGTAAAGTTTTATACGGAAATACGAGGAACTCTTTAAATTATTGGTTTCGAAATAGGCACGTTCTTAATATAAGATCTTGGAAAGAATATCTTCTTCCGATTTACACACACATACATGCATTCACATAAACACACGTACACACGTATTGATAATACAAATGTGTGTGTGTGTGTGTATATATGTTTGTATATATATATATATATATATATATATATATATATATAGAGAGAGAGAGAGATGATATATATATATTATATATATATATATATATATATATATATATATATATATATACCGGAGTAGTAAACACATAAATGTGAAACAAGGTGGAAAAAAGAGTACTCAAATACCAGTGGTAGAGTAATATGCTTTCTTTAAAGCAGCAGAAAATTCAAAAAGTGTACGATGAACGGCAACGGGAACTCAGAGTAACAGGTTTTGTGAATTTTCTGTGCTTAAATAAAGTATATAATATAATATATATATATTATATATTATATAATATATATATATATATATATATATATATATATATATAGATATATATATATATATATATATATACATATATATGGGGCGCATAGCCCAGGCGTACCG
>NC_043002.1:119569642-119577142 GCF_006345805.1 Octopus sinensis | reverse complement strand
TCAGTTTTGTATTTTGTGTCGTTTGAAATCACTTCTGGATTACTACTTTGTATTATGTATATTCATACATAATTATGGTTTCAAATTTTGTCACCAGGTCAGCCACTTGAGGGGAAGAGATTAAACCAATTACATCGACACCAGTACTCAACAAGTACTTATCTTATCGATCCGAAATGATGAAAGGCAATGTAGACCTCGGCAGCATTTGAATTTAGAACTCACAGCTGGATGAAATACTGCTAAGTATTTTCCCCGGTGAGTTAACAATTCTGCAACCCGTAGCCTTATATTCAAACATAATAGTAAAATGGATTATATGTGTGAGGACCGGCCTCTCAAAGAATAAGATCAACATTTCCTCTGCTTATTGTAAAAGGCGAGAAAAAGAGGCTAAGATAGGATTTGCAGCCCGATCTCGTAAAACCCTCACCAGCATCGACTAACTAAACAGACCCCATTAGTTAAAGGGTTGTCACTTGAGTGATTAAAAAGGTATCATCCGCCAGGAATAAGGAATCGCCAACAAATGGTGATAGCAGTGACACGCTATTACAGTGCTGCTGATGATGATGATGATGATACTGCTGCTACTGCTACTACTACACTGCTGGTGATGCTGCTGCTGCCACTACTATTACCACAACTACTACCACTACTACCATCAAACAATTACGTAGAGGCTCCGCCGTTATTTGTGCAAGTGTGAACTGCATGTATTCCGAACCTAATAAAAATAAAATAACAATTAACTATTTTTGATTTACCTCTTATATTTTGAAGATTTCTACGCAATGAAATATAATTCTTTTACGCCTATGTACATTGATATTTTTATTGTGGATGCTCTATAGTGGATTGGATTTTCTGTGGAATATTACCGCTACTTATTTTTAGAGATATTATTGCTATAAATCAAAAGTGGAAAGAAACTTAAATGCAACAAAATATCCAATCTGGTGCTCTGTCACGTGAATCACTTCTTGATTGCAAAAGATTATGTATGACTTTTGTTTTCACAGTTGTTATAGCTGAAGTCCGACATTGAACTATCTAGCACAATAGTAGTACACGATAACAAGTAAATATGAACAATGAATCATCGTTATTCCAATGTAGAATGAATAACATGAAAGGGGAATAAATAGCAATAATCAATCCTATAGAAGGTGGTACAATGACTGAGTTGTTAACTTATTTTATATATTAAGATGTTTATAGCGTCATATCTGGAAGAATCGATCAATTACCGAACAAAAGAAGTAAGGCAAGGATATCCTTGCGTGGTCACTCAAACTAGCAGCCAAATCTTCCTCAAACTAGTCAGACCTATTGTAAGCAAGGACAAGAGACATCAGAAAATGTGGCTCTAGATATCCCTAAAAATGAGATGGTGTCGGCATCTTTAGTCTTGCGTCTTCTGAATGTTACCTCGATCAAAGAAAATCTTTTTTGTAGGATTTAGGAAGAATTTTACTAGGGTTAACTGCTTTATAGTATTTTATCTCGAAATGCGGTATATCTAAGTTAAGGCTCACTACTGGAAACAACGAGAGAAGTAAGAGGAAAACTTTTGAGTTTACAGAACTGATATGAAGATCACTAATGGGGGGTTGGCATAGTAGAAGTCGTAATGCCACAGCAATACTTCAATGAGGTGTTCCACAGGGGATAATTATACATTATATGCAACCTTAAAATGCTCATGACTAATTTGTTTTAAAATTCATCAGACAACCAGCAGAAAGTACGATCTGTACAGGACCAGTACAATAGCGATTCCGATACGCGTTAGATTATGCCAGGATATCCAAGGTACATCTCTCATAGTCAAACAAGGACTAAAAAACAACAATACTAGAATGAAGAACTATAGATTAATAGCTCATGTTCCCTCAACAATGCTTTAATACAACACTGTTTTAAAGCCGATCACAGCAAATTACTCTTAATCCAGCCTATTTATATGTAGGCAATCATTGTTCACACTGCAAGCATCGGAACCAATGTTCAAAGGGTAAATGTCTGTAACAAAGATACTACCCAAATGAGTATTTCTGACTTGAGTAGGGTTCCCAAATATGACTCTGAAAATGTATCATACACATTTAAAGAAAAAAATAGATGTAGCTGAATAACTAAGTATAAAAAGTTCCAAGACAGGGATCGATAAAACTGATTCACAGAAAAGCGAAGCATTATGTTTCCAGATCGTGAGTAAACAGCAACGGGTGAAGTCTATTTAGATGGCTTTTCCAAGATTATCACTGAGTTCGAGATACACTTTTACCTGACGAACAGATCACGAGAAGCGAGACATTTCACTAAATAGAGTCGGTGTTCACTAACAACTAATTTACCTTATACAGAATAAGTATGCAAAATCTTAAAAGTATGCGGTTTACGTATATTCATCTATAGATCTATAGTACTATTTGACAGACAGACAGATAGATTTTTTTATTAGCCACACAGGGTCGAATACAGACGGGACAATACAATGTAGAGATTTTCTTTTCGAAAGACAGAAAGAGGAAAACAAAAGAAAAAGGAAAAAATTCTGGACGGCTTGGGCTTTCTTCTCCAGGTGCCGAGCTGCAAGTCCACTGACTTTTCCCGGTTAATTTTCGCTCCCGTTACTGCTTCTTCTTTTAGCGTCTCGCCGACCAGGACGATATGCCTGTAGCTTGATACTATGGCGGTGACGTCGTCCGCGTATGCAGACACGCTCCTCTCACATCCCAGTTCTCGCGGGATGTCCTCAATGTCGCCAGCTTCCGCAGTATTGGCTCGAGAGTCCAATACGTACATAAGCGACGAGAGATGGAATCCTTGACAGACCGAACGCGTGATGTTGAATGGTCTGGACAGATGACCATTTACGCGAACCACCAAGCAGATGCTGCTATTGCATTAGGTCTGAATTGTTAGTATTTATAACTGTCAACATTTTGGGGCCATTTGGTGTTTGTGTGTTTGCGTTAATGCTTATATTTTCTACGGGTGCTTTGTTTAATTCTCTATTCCTTTTTTTCCTCTTTTTCTCCTTCCCACTGTGGCTGCTTGTCATTCCTCTGTGTCGTCTTCATCGGACGACATATTGGAACAATTAGAAAGTGGGAGGGGAAAGGTATTTCTAAGAGTGTTAATGTTAATTTTGTTGTTGGTGATAATTGGGATGTGGTGTATGGGTTTTAGGGGGTGGGGTATGAGTTCTTTTGTTTTTCTTTGTTTGTTGTTGTTGTTGTTGGTGGTGGTGGTGGTTTTGGTGATGGTATTGTTTCTCTTCTCGGTGGCTTTGATGGTGGTGTCATTTGGCTGGGCTGGCTTGTTGGTTGCTGATGCTTTTTCATTTCTTGGTAGAGCTGTTTTATCGGCTGTGCATATGACGGTGTGGGTAGTAATGCTGGTTTTTCTTTGGTTTTTGTTATTCTTGTTGTTGAGGTTGTTGTTGTTGTTGTTGCTCTTGCGCCAATTTGCAATTAATTTTTAAATGAGTTTTACTACCACAAACGTAGCAACGTGGCCTTCTACCTTCGACGGCCACATGTAAATTAGAACCGTCTACCAATTTGATGAGATATGGAATCATTTCAATAACGATTGGATCAACTTGAGCAAGGATTTCTACTCCTTAACCAATCCAATTTTGCTGGTCTAGGATAGTGATTTCTCATATGTGGATTGCCTCGATATCATAATAAATGGCAGACACAAGCCTTTTCATTTGTATCTCAGGGCGCACATCTTTGGTTTTTATTTTAGTTACCCTACGACCAAGGTATGTAGGGATCATAATTATGTTTTCACATTCAAAAGACTTCATGGAGAGGTCTTTGGCTCGTTCTTCATTGTCGAATCTAACTTCGACAGTGTCAATTTTTTTTCCTCTGGTGATGTATTCTTTAAAGGCCCATATGCGTCTTTCACATTTTCTACAGTTTCTTGGAAGGCAGTTTCAAAACGTTTTGTTTTAAAGTTGAGTGTTTTGTGTATACTTTTTTGTGCATAATTTTTTTTATTTTTAATGTCTTTTATATTTTTTCCTCTGTTTGCAGTTGTATGGTGTGTTCTTCTATTTTTAACATTGTCTTGCAAGCAAGCAATTCTTCCTTTGTAAAGAACATAATTTTTTTCTTCAGCTTTAAAGCTGCGGCAAAATTATTTTGTATGTTCGTATGAGTTGTGGTAGCAGTGGCAGAGGTGGTGTTTGTAATAGTAAACGTTGCTGTCTTTATCTTGTTCATATTTTCTACGGCCATGCTGGCATTCTTGTGTGTGCGTGCACCGTTCAATTGTGTGTGTGTGTGTGTGCCTGTCTGTCTGTCTGTGTGTGTGGTGTGTGTGTATGTGTGAGCAAGTGAAATGGCGTTCTTATCCCCTACCTTTACTTTCGGAAATTCAATAAGAGGAACGCTAGCTTCTTCGTTAGATTTAGTCATTTTCTAAACGAAAATTACGAAAAAATGCCAAAGAAAACTATAGATTTTGAAAATTCCCCTCAGGATGTGACTTTCCTATAAAAAGATTTGCTTAGGTCAAAGCAGAATATGTTAAACACAACTCTGACAAAAAATGTTTAAAAACGAACAGTTCTTTGTATACAAATAAAGCGAACATACGCGGAGTCAAAGTGTCAACAATCCATTCACTTACATACATACATACATACATACATACATACATACATAGACAGACAGACAGACAGACTTGCAGCTAAAAAGACAGGCACACCTTCAAGATTCTTGCCTCACCGAAACAGTGAAGATATGAAAGCTGAGGATTGAACGGGAGAGTTGTGCACCAAATATTTATATTATGTGTGTCTTTGTATAATTGCTTGCCTATCGCTGAATAAATTACTCACACACACACATTTACAAAATTGCAAACACATATTTATATTAACACACACACATATATATATATATATATATATATATATATATATATATATATATATATTACGTGCATACATATATACGTAAATATTCTTCATATGAATAAATTATATGTACATTTCATATAATTACACACAACTATACTTCTGATTCCACTGGCCTTTGTGTGAGGCTTCATAACATTTTTAATTAGACTGTTTACGTTAGTATTCATTATATTTCTATATTCCTTAAATATAAATGATATTGTGTTATATTTTTAGATGAAACAAAATATGATGCAGCAAGGTGTATACAATTCCCTGAACAAATCTGTATCTATTCAATTGATATGGACTCCGTTCCATGCATATACACATTTTATTGATTATACAATGCAGCTAATATTACATTCCATCTAAGTGTATCGTTTTGTGTATGCCTGTGTGCAAGTATCTATATATGTGTACGTATATGCATGTAATACATATATGTTTGTATATGTACACAAGTACGTGAGTCTCTACATATATGTGTGTAGTGTGCGTTTGTAATATGAGTATGGAAGGGGTTCACCCAGGAGGATACAAAACAATAATTAGAAAACGCCCAAAAGTCACATTCTCTATGAAAAACCTTGTAGAGAATGTGACTTATTGATGTTTTTTTAGTAAATACAGCTTGGTCGATGAAGCTAAAAAGAATTCTGTATATTCTGTTGTTTAGAACTTCCTTCTCAATTACTCTATATTTGTCTACATATTTCAGCAAACGAGTAAGATCGTGGCAAACGGTGGCGGCGACCTACTTTCGATTTTGTGTTGCGTATATATTGTCCATCATTTCTATATCACTATTCCCTTTCAGCAAGGCATTACTGTCTCATAATCTCATTTATAATCTTTGTAATCCCATAAATTTGTAGATTTGTGTATGAAATCAGTAACAGAATCCGTTATGGTGCATGGGTCTGAGACTACATAATTTTCTCTTGCCCTGTATTGTGAAGGCTCTATGCCTAGTTTAATAAATAAATATAGATTGTGTGTGTATGTGTGACAGAGAGAGAGAGGGAGAAAAGAGAGAGAGAGAGAGAGAGAGAGAGAGAGAGCATGCGCGTTTGTGTGTAAGGTGTGTGTGTGTAGAATGCAGTGAAGGCCACGGAACTAAAAAATGATTTCAACTAGATAGAAAATATTTCGCCTGCACTGGTCGAAAGTTATATGAGATATTAATGTATTTTAGCCAAACATCATGTCCCACAAATTTAATTGTAAGAAAACAGAGTATTATGGCGTTCATATATTTCCTAGTTTTCTTTCCTTTTTTTAATAATCTAAGTTAGGTACAGAAAATATTGATTTATATTTCATATATTCACAACAATATATGCATATATATATATATATTTATATTTATGTATATATATATATATATATATATATATATATATATATATATATACGTAGGCGCATATGTGTGCTTGTATTATTTGGCGGTGTACAAAAGGAGAGTGTTAGGAAGACGAGTCTTACATTTGTGGGAGTTAAATAACCACTGCCAGCTATAATTACGATAGGTTTCCTCGAAGTTAGATGAAATATTGAGACAGTCATTAGATATTATGCTGTGCTGTACTTAGGTCCAGCATGGTGATGGAGTATAATGAAGTTTTATGTTTTGAGCGTTTGCAAATATTTTCCTGTTACAATAATAGTTTCTACTTTAAAGCCATAAATTATTTCAATATTCCAATACTTTCAATAGAATAAAATGTGTTCTTTTATTTGGCTCAAAGCAGCAATCCTAGACTAGTAATCATAGTTTTTCTTTGTCTATTTCGTCGTTTCCTTCATTTTTGACTTCTTCTTCTTCTTCTCCTCCTCCTCCTCCTCCTTCTTTTTCTTCTCCTTCTTCTTCTTCCTCTTCTTCTTCTTCTTCACCTCCTTCTTCCCCTCTTCACCCTTCTTCTCCTTCCTTCTCATAATTCTTTCTCTTCTTCTTCCTGTTCTTTCGCTCCATTCTCCTTTCATTTTCGTCCACTTCACTTTCTTTGATTTTGCCTTCTTTTCTTCTTCCTCATCTTTCTCTGCTTCTTCCTATTTCCCTCCTCTTCGTCTTGCACTTCTACGTCTTCTCCCCTCCTTTTCCTTTTCTTTGTATTTGTCTTTTCTTCTTCTTCTTCTTCTTCTTCTTCTTCTTCTTCTTCTTCTTCTTCTTCTTCTTCTCTTCTTCTCTTCTTCTCTTCTTCTTCTTCTCTTTCTTCTTCTTCCTTCTCCCCTCCTCCTGCTCTTCCGCCTCTATCGCGGTTACTTCTGCTCTCTGTTTCTCCTTTCCCTTCTTTTTCTACTCCTCTTCGAGCAGGGAAAATCCATTCCGATAAGCAAAGATTTCTGCCGTTGGACCAAAAGTCCGATTAAAGTGTTCGAGACCTGTTCGCGAGCAAGGTGGCCTACTTCACTCAGAAATGGCAGAAAGGAAGTTGTCTATGAAATATCGGGTAGAAATGGTTAATGTCCTAATATCACTTCGGTGGTGTACTTCCGCACGGTCTTTGTACCTTACCTTAGTGAACATCCGACCAGACTGATCTGAATTTTTCTCTGCTTTTTATAGAAGA
>NC_043002.1:119559642-119564642 GCF_006345805.1 Octopus sinensis | reverse complement strand
AAAATTTCAAGTCTGCATTAAGCAGAGTGATGGGCCTAAAGTTATCTATTACATTTCCCTTGTTTAGATCTTTCTTCAGCAGTGTTACGGCTCCTCCGGCTCACAAAACCAGGAATGCTCCCGTTTTGCTGCCAGTTGCAGTACACGCCGCAAGAGATCTCCAAACAAGTTGGCATACAATTGTAAAGCTCGTAGGGTAGACCATCCAAACCCGGTGATTTGTCCCTCGAGCATTCTGCCATCGCTTCCCGCACTTCCGCCGCCGTGATGGCACTTCGCAGCACCCTGCCTTTCTTGTCGAGAGTCGTGGTAGGCTATGTAGGTAGGCACTGAAGTCCACCCTACGTTCTTGCCCTCCACTCGTTCCGAACAGTCGGGCAAAATGCTGCTGAAAGGCCTCACACATTTTACTGGCTCGAGCAATTCGCGCCCCTGTTCATCTACCAGTGACCGAATGGTGGCTTTGTTGCCCTGTTGCGCCTCTGCCACCCGGGCCTCTCTCGCGGCTCCAACACCTTCGTTCCTTAGAGCACGCATCCTAGCTCTGACAGCACATCCTTCGTGTTTGGGTTGAAGTGTTGGTCGAGGGCCAACCTCGCCGCCAAAACGTCGGATGCGATGCCGCTTCTAATTGCCTCTTCTAGCTTCTTAACTAGCTCACCCTCTACTCTATTTCTATCTATGGCTAGTGCTTTGCTGTACTAATCGCTTCTGCTTTTACTGCTCTCTTGAGGGCAAACCACCATGTTGTTGATGATGGCTCCCGTCAAAGCCCTCTTTACTAGTGTGCTAATCCGGTCTCTGAAAACTTGTCTCGATGGGAAAGACGCGTTAGTTTCAGTATCCGGGACCCTGCCTAAGTGTCTTACCTAAGTCTAGCGTACATGTCACAAGTTTGTGATCCGTGTAGCTGACTATGTGGAATTGTGGACATCCTATGCTATCTCTATCTACTGTCCTACACAGTATCCTATCTAGATACGATCTCGACGGACCCGATGCGTTGCTCCATGTCCACGTTGGCGCATTCGGGTGGTCTAGTCGGAACCTGTCAGACAGTTGAAAGCGTTCTGAGCAGGTCTCTGAGGCATTTGCATCCCCGTCTATTCCTATCTCTACCCACGTAGTCTACATGCGTGTCCAAGGTAGCATTCCAATCCCCCACTAAGAGTAAAGGACGAGACGTCCCAAGAAAACTTCTAGACGTTGAAAGAAATCCGCCCGACCTGTTAAGGGCGGTGCGTAAACTGATACGAGTCGAAAAGCGCACCCATTGCTGCCGTCGACATCCAGGACGACCAGTCTACCCTCCGGGTCTACGAATATTGTCCTTACATTGAGATCCAGACTCTTGTGTAAAAGTACCGCGGTGCCACTACCGCCCATTCTCGGCAGACAGGGGGAAAAATAAATGTTATAGATAGATAGATAGATAGATAGATAGATAGATAGGTAGGTAGATAGATAGATAGATAGATAGATAGATAGATAGATAGATAGATAGATAGATAGATAGATAGATAGATAGGTAGATAGATAGATAGATAGATAGATAGATAGATAGATAGATAGGTAGGTAGATAGATAGATAGATAGATAGATAGATAGATAGATAGATAGATAGGTAGGTAGATAGATAGATAGATAGATAGATAGATAGATAGATAGATAGATAGATACACACACACACACACACACACACACAACAACACATATATATATATATATACATTCATAAATTCATATATATTTACTTACATTTATACATTTATGTATGTACATTGAATTATACACGCCTATATAGGTCTGTATATGTATGTTTTTATGTATATTTAAACATTAAAGCAAGTGTCAAACATGTCATAGATTGTCAAATTTGAAGACCAATAAAACTGATTAAAAAAACCTAGTTGCATTGGGTATAAATATCCCATCTAAATTCTTATTTCTACCTACAACAACGGAAGAATGTCGATAATTATTGTAAGTTGCCAAAGTTAGCGCCTGCAGGATATTGATTATCTGTCGGGTATCCTTTCTGACTGCAACAATCCAAGTATTCTTGCAGTTTAAAAACTAACCTTCTATTATCTTACAACTGGCCTTCTTTTTAACATGCTCTCGGCCAGACAACGAGGCCAAAATTTATGATAAACCTGTCAATAACTCGGGTTACTGACGTCGAGTTTCAACAGGCTGTGAACATGTCTTTTTTTTTTCCTCTTTTCAAAGAACTGTCTGAAATAGTTTTAAAGTTTTAACACTTTACAGATTATAACATCACTTGTTTCGAATGTAATAGATACAAACGATTAGTTATTACCGGGGCTTATTTTATTGTCTTCGAAATCATGAAATATTAAATTGACTCTGGTGGGAATTTACCACTGAATGTAGAAGAATTGAATGTAGAATGGCGCAGAATTGAAGGAATGAAACTACACTTAATTTGATTACTCTCTTTTACTCTTTTACTTGTTTCAGTCATCTGACTGCGGCCATGCTGGAGCACCGCCTTTTGTCGAGCAAATTGACCCCGGGACTTATTCTTTGTAAGCTCAGTACTTATTCTATCGGTTTCTTTTGCCGAACCGCTAAGTGAAGGGGACGTAAACACACCAGCATCAGTTGTCAAGCAATGCTAGGGGACAAGCACAGACACACAAACACACACATATATATATACATATATACGACAGGCTTCTTTCAGTTTCCGTCTACCAAGTCCACTCACAAGGCATTGGTTGGCCCGGGGCTATAACAGAAGACACTTGCCCAAGATGCCACGCAGTTGGACTGAACCCGGAACCATGTGGTTGGTTAGCAAGCTACTTACCACACAGCCACTCCTGCGCCTATGCCACTCCTGCGCCTATTGTCTACATTTCGTGTCATTTTGTTTCTATGGTGATTTTGAAACTAATCGAAGTTCACTACGGGGAAACCAGACTTACCCTGGGTTAAATACGTTCCAAAAATATTATTGCTACATCCACTATTGCCAACCTTATGTGGGTGAAAATTAAAGAAAGACAACACCAGAAGCTTTCACTATCTCAACTAGAACCTCTGTGTCTTGTACTAAATGCCACTTTGTAAGTTTCTCTCGACTGTTTTTCTAACAGACTATACAATGTTACCTTGAATCCCGTTTGCAGTTATGTCCTCGCACATATGAAGCTAATATCGAGCATGGAGACTGAATGGCATATCTTATTACCTTATGATGAAAATATCTCTCTTCATATCTATGTGATATGAAATTGTAAGAAATAAAGGTATGTTCGGGTTTGTGTAGGAACACAATATTCACATACTTGTTTCAACATCAATCTTGAAGCAAATCTATGGAGTTTGCATTGTTACCAACCTCTTTCCACAGCAACATCGGTCACAGCTCCAGGAATAACCTCAATAGAAGCAACAAAAATCTCCTCGTCTTCATAGTCAGATTTAATAGAAGCCAACGACAACACAGAAATCATGAGGTTTCCTTTAACAAGGCATGACCAGGGGCTAGGACTAGCAGTAGCATCAAGTTGGAAACTTTTTAATTATTTTATTCAATTAATTGCTTTAATTAGAAATCTATGAACTTCATAACGGAGACTGAACCTACATAGAATATCGTTATATTATAATGGCGGTGCCCCAGCATGGCCACAGCTCGTGAGCTGAAACTAGATAAAATAAAATAAAAAATAAATATACGATTTTACTTTTGTTGTATAGTTCTATTTTGCTGTACAAAGATTAGTTTTTGT
The DNA here is from genome assembly GCF_006345805.1 of Octopus sinensis. Lineage (NCBI taxonomy): Eukaryota > Metazoa > Mollusca > Cephalopoda > Octopoda > Octopodidae > Octopus > Octopus sinensis. The sequence goes on along the minus strand of NC_043002.1, from coordinate 119,560,878 downwards.
AGTTTTTTCGTAGGATATAATTGAGTACCTGGAAATAAAAACAATTCAGCAAATAGTTACTAAATTGTATACATAGCCAAATCACTTAGCACTGAACTGTTTAAGAGCATTATCTGATAACCAGCTGCAACACTGTAAATGCTGCATTTAAACTCTATCTGTCATATATAGCCAGAAAAATGTTTTCGTTTCCATTGGACATATCTACATCTTAATTGTCCCCATGACATCTTTAATTATATTGTCATTTGAAGCAGCAACAATATAGCTATAATCACTTTTAGTTAATTATTTTTAGAGGAGAATATTACTATTAAGTACATGCTGAAATGGGGTTTCACAAACTGGCTTCCACCTGAACCATTTGTGACGTATGGGCTTTTATGAATTCTCCTTTCCTTAGGCGAAGAATATTTCTTTTGTAATCAAGAAATTTATCCCACCAAACATAGGAGAATTCCTGACAGCTCTGAAAATATGTATGTGTATAGGTTTTTGTGTGTGCGTGCGTGCGTGTACGCGTGCGTGTACGCGCACGTGTACGCGCGCGTGTGAGTGTTTGTGTGCGTGAGAGTGTGTGTCAGAGGGAGAGCGAGATAAACAGTACTTCTCCTCGGTACACCTCTTATTTAAAAAGCGGTGAGCATTCCTTAAGAGTTATGTGTTTTAGACATGAATATTTAACAATTGACGGAGAAATCTATTTGTTTAACCATTGCCTAATTCATTACTGCATGACATTTTCAATAAAACCTGAGGTTCTCTTTAAATGGTTTACTCTGTCTCTCTGCCCTTTTGTTTCCCATCCTCTCATTAACCTCACCCACACATCCATATATACCCAAACACATATACGCACACACACGCAAACACATACACACATACTCACACACACACACGTATACATATGTTAGCAGTTTATCATATAGTTATCTCTTATCGTAGATTCTTGGAGGATGTACAATGATATAACGTAACGTATATTTACCCTTGTAATTTTCGCACTAGATTTGGACGTGACGATGTATTTGTATAATGCTGATGAAGCTCGGATTTCTTCTCTCAGTTTTATTATATGCAGCACCATGAGATTCACCCTAAATAACATTTCCTGCATAGTCAATTGCCTGAATAAAGTTGTGAGTATATGTCTAATATTAAGAAAGAGATTATATCGGCGGATTAAATTGCACCGAATGTTTTGCTTGCAGAGATTATTGTAGATAAAGAGACTAT
>NC_043002.1:119539642-119549642 GCF_006345805.1 Octopus sinensis | reverse complement strand
TCTGATCTTCGTTTTCTCCGAAGCGATGGCACCGATCCTAATTAGGTTAAGCCAGAAATATATTGCCTTAATGATATGATAACAACGCTTTGTAGTTATTTCACCGATATATTGGGAGTGAATAAATGTTATATCTGTAAGATATCATGGATATATTATATGCGTATTAGTAATGTGCTAACTGCGTATCAAAGATGTATGCGTAATACATCAATAGTATATCGGGGATATTAACTTCATCTTAAATAAATTTAGTCCTGACATTTAATTTAGTATCACCAACATATATCTATATATCAAATATACCGATGTATCAAGTTGTAAAGTCCTTACGCGTTTTGAGATGGGAAATAAACGAATGTGTGTGTGTGTGTGTGTGTGTGTGTGTGTGTGTGTGTGTGTGTGTGAAGGTGCATGGTTCAGTGGTTAGAGCGTCGAGCTTACGATCGTGAGGTTGTGAGTTCGAATCGCGGACCGAGCTGCGTGTTGTGTTCTTGAGCAAGACACTTTATTTCACGTTGCATACTTCTGCGAAAGCATACTTTGGCGTCTATGAAATCCTTCCCCATCCCACTTACTCGACCGACCTCGCGCCAACTGACATCCACCTCTTTCCAACCATGAAATCTTCGGATGATGATGAACTTATTTCCGAGGTAAAGTATTGGCTCCAGTCGCAACCTACCGACTTCCACAGAGGTCTTCACAGCTGCATAAAGCGATGGGAGAAGTGTGTCACCATTGGTGCTGGCTATGTAGAGAAGGACTAATAATTATGCCATGTTTCATTTATCTCAGTCCTTGCGAAGTAGGTTAGGGGAAATCTTTAATGAACAAATATACATATATATATATATGTGTGTGTGTGTGTGTGTATGTGTATAATATAAATAATATATATATATGCATATATATATGTATATATAATCATATATATGTATATATGTACGTATATATATATACCTCCAATCACCCAAAGCACACAAAGACAAATATCCCCTTCAACCTAGCGAGAAGAATCTGCATAATTGTCTCAAATGACACAACACGAAATAAAAGACTCCGAGAACTAAGGGCAATTCTTCTCGAAAGACATTACCCAGCATCACTAGTGGACAACGGAATAGAAGGGGCCAAATCAATTAACACATCCACAGTACAGTAAATAGCCTCCCCTATCTCTCAACACACAACTCAAGAAATACAGAAGCTTACACAATTATATACAACATCCCACATCTAAATCAAGACCCACGCCTGAAAAAAAATTACTCGCAGCTCATAAAATAATAAAAAGTAAGAGACAACCTAAATCCCTAAAAAACCTACTCACTCTTCCTCCCCCACCCCCACCCAAACACACCTACAGGGTCTCTTGAAATAGTAAATAATCTTTTACGATAACACCGTGGACCAGGTCAGTTTGAACTTGCCTACTACCATAATGTAAACCTTTTTGAACTCATAATATTCTGCGCGTGTATACCAATATTCTACTGAAATTTTTAATAATTCCTTCTGGAACGGCGTGCTGTCAGAAACGTTAGCACGCCGGGCGAAATGAGTTCAAATTCCGCCGAGGTCGACTTTGCCTTTCATCCTTTCGGGGTCGATAAATTAAGTACCAGTTACGCACTGGGGTCGATGTAATTGACTTAATCCATTTGTCTGTCCCCTCTATGTTTAGCCCCTTGTGGGCAATAAAGAAATATATCTTTAACTTTGCCTCGAGAATGTATATATATGTTGCAATTTTTTGTGCCCAATATTTTAATGAACTTGTTAAACTTTTTTATGTTCTTAACATGTTCTTGTTACTAAAGAATATTTGTATATATGTATTGTAGTATTTTGTGACAGCCAATATTCTGTGCGTGTATTAACATACAGATACAATACCAATATTCCACTGAACTTTTTAATAATCCCTTCTGGAAACTATCTTTAACATTCTCTTGAGAATGTATATTGAGGTTGGAATCTTTTGTGCCCAATAAAATCATGAACTTGTTAAACATTTTTATGTCCTTAACATGTCCTTGTTACCAAAGACTGTATATATATATTGTGGCAATTTGTGACAACCAATAATTAACACAACCAAACTTTTACATGTTACTTTTGACAATCTTTTTCTAAAGAGTGAAACCGGTAAAGTAAATAAACATCTTTTAAAATTGTATTTTCAAACCTTCTTTCGTATATATATATATAATTGCAGCGTCTGCAATTGTTTTCGTTTCAGCACACGATCTCAGATCAAATTACTTGCTATGCGAGTACATCTCCTATATATATATATATATAAATCTCTAAAAAATTCGTTATTACCGTATTGGTCCAATTTCGGGGTTAATTCACAAGAAATTTTTCCCTCTTCAGCGGCACATACGCGAGATATAAATGAAATACTTATTCATACCCACGGAAGAAGTAAGCACCAAGTCCCGAGCAGACTTAAGTACCCCAAATATATCAAAATAGAAAAATCTTCGGCGCACCTCGAGACACGTGTGATTCGAACTAGAAACTTTCACAGAGTGATAGAATCCGGACGTGAAACACTAATCTATTTATAATTCATATAGGATAAAAAATTTTTCGGGAAAAGAATTTTATCAATGGCCAGCATATCAAAAAATGCCTTTAAAGGTAAAATTTATACATGCCAGATACGCCGAAACCAAAAAATTGTCGATAACCATTAAATTAAAATTTAATGGTTATCGACAAATTTTTTGTTTCGGCGTATCTGGCATTAGAATTTTTCTTCTACCTTATCTTTAATTATGTATAAATTTACCCTCTAAGGCATTTTTTGATATGCTGGCCATTGATAAAAATTTTTCCCGAAAAAAATTTATCCTATATCAATTATATATAGATATATGTATGTATGTATATACGTATATTGGTACTTCTGTTTCCAAGTAAGTATACATACATATATATATATATATATATATATATATATATATATATATATAATATATATATTATATATATATATACAGTAATTCCTCGCCATATCATGGTTCCCATATCACGATTTATTATTTAAGCTTAAGTCGATTCCTCTGTGCTATTGTTTTGCATTTATAATAAAATAATATATACAACTATGAAAATAGTTTAAAATATATACAGTAGACTACTGTTTCAACTTCGCGGATTTTCACATATCATGGGGTGTTTTGGAACGTAAAACCTGCGATAGTCGAGATATTACTGAATATAATATATAATATAATATATATATACATATAATATATATATGTATACATATATATATACGTATATCTATCTATCTATCTATCTATCTATATATATATATATATATACGAAAGAATGTTTGAAAGTGCAATTTTAAAAGATGTTTATTTACTTTACCGGTTTCACTCTTAATACATATATATATATACTATATATATATCATATATATATATTATATATATATATATATACATATATATATATATATCTATATATACATATATATATATATATATATATATATATATATATATATATATATATATATATATATATATATTTACATGTATATTACATGTATATATATATTATATATATAATATATATATAATATATATATATATATATATATATAATCTATATATAAAACGGGAAGCTTTATGAAAATAGACAAAAACGAAGGCAGGTGGGAAACAAACAAACAATTGTATTAGTATGGCGCTCAGGAATATAAATAAAACAAGTCTTTAACGTTTCGAGCCTACGCTCTTCAACAGAAAGAAGGAGAGAAAAAAAAAAAAAATATATATATATATATATATATATATATTAGAAGGTTTGGAGATGATGTACAGGTATTATATATTAGAAGAAATAAGGTACTCAGAAATCTGGATGGTTTTATATTTACAGATTTTTATTAATATGTCACATGTTTTTGCCAAATATGGAGAGACTACTAGAGAAGATGTAAGCGCTTATAATGATTTATAAAAATATGCGACATATTAATAAAAATCTGTAAATATAAAACCATCCAGATTTCTGAGTATCCTATTTCTGCTAATACATATATATATATATATATATATATATATTGTTTCAGGAAATAATAATGGCAGACCCTCAGCTTACGCCAAAAATGAAGAGGCATGCTATTATTGTGGTTATAAAGGTAGATCATAGTGATATAGAAATATTTCGAGATTTAAAATAAGTTGCCAGATCTTCGTCTATAAAGTTTGGAAGGAGCTAGAGACTGACGATGGAAACGTTTCACCAGTATTAAAGCATAAAATGCATTCTAAACCCTCTGAAATCATCAGAACACCTTAATGTATCCATCAAGTTCAACAGACCATTGATTATAATCCCCAGAAAGTCCATGAGGTCAATTGCAAAAGATCTCACCGTGACAGAAGGAACAGTCAGAAATGTTGTCCAGGAAGACATCATATATAAGTCTTATATGATGAGGAAAGGTCAATTCGTCAGAAAAAGTAAAAGAATATCATTACATCAGATTTAAAATATTCTTAAACAAACAGAAAAATCCTGCAGAAGAAGGTTTGATTTGGTTTTTCTCAAACGAGAAAAACTTCGACCAAGAACAAAAAGTTAACAGTAGAAATAACAGATGGTTATGTGCAGACCCTTCTGATGTTCCAAGTGTTATGCATACAAAATGTCCTGCAACTGTCAGGGTTTTAGGGATTGTCAGCAATGAAGGACATGTGAAGCCTCCTTACTTCGCTCAATTCTTCGCACAATTATTAAAATGATTATAGATAGAACGAATATTTCTTTCCGCTTCCATTGAATACAAACAGTATGAAGTAGCTCTGACATGGGTTTGATATATCTCATTTTAAAAGGGCAAAGTCGATATGACTTTAACTATTGTGTTATAAAGTAATCTACAAAGAAAGAAGAAAAACACAGTAAGTATTGAAAAGGTACCGTCAAAGTAATCATGTCAACAATGCAACGGGACTCTCTTCCCACCCTCATATAAGTTGGATATCATCGATGGATAAGATGTATATCGTTGCTATGTTAACGAAATGATGGTGATTCGACATCAGTAAGATAACACAAATGTAAATTCTCTTGACAAATCTTCATTGTGGCTGTGTGGTAAGTAGCTTGCTTACCAACCACATGGTTCCGGATTCAGTTACACTGCATGGTAACTTGGGCAAGCGTCTTCTACTATAGCCTCGGGTCGACCAAAGCCTTCTGAGTGGATTTGGTAGACGCAAACTAACAGAAGCCCGTCGTATGTGTGTGTGTGTGTGTCCAACATCGCTTGACAACCGATGTGTTTACGTCCCCGTAACTTAGCGGTTCGGCAAAAAGAGAATGATAGAATAAGTACTAGGCTTACAAAGAATAAGTCTTGAGGCCGATTTGTTCGACTAAAGGCGATGCTCCAATATGACCGCAGTCAAACGACTGAAACAGGTAAAAGAAAACGACAAAGGTCAGATTTGCATACTGAACTGCACCCTCATTGTATTACGGGTACCTAAATTCTATACTCGTTAACGGTCTGTTGAAAACAATATTTATTTAGCACCTGCCTTGCTGAAGTTGCTATTTTCTAATACAAAACATAACTAGTTATACATTATTTCATGAAGTTTGCTGAATTTTGGACAATCTAAAATTGGTGTGACAGAAACAAAAAGCTGTAAATCACAAATATTTGTAATTATATTTAAAGTAAATGAAAATTTTTCTGATGTGAATAATTTGTTGCACACATGTTAAAAAATAAGAAGCTAAGAATTTAGATTAAAAAGAAAAAATACCACTTATCTCTCCAGTTGTCTGTAAATATTTGTTTAACATGAAAGCATGCAGAACTAATTCCTTATATTGGCACAAATAATTGATTTCTTAGATTGTAAGTTAGAAATAATTAAAAGCTCCTCACAGGATATTAGCACTATCGAGAAAATGGGCGATAAAATAATATTGAGGATGATGATGATGATGATGATGATGATGATGATGATGTTCGTGGTGGTGGTAGTGGTGGTGGTGGTGACGGCGGCGGCGAAGGTAAATATAACGCTAACAACGATGACTACGAAAAGGAGGATGGTGGCGATGTGATCATGATGATGATGATAATGTCGACGACGACGATGATGATGGTGAAGACGACAAGATGACGGCAATGACGGCGATGATGATGTAAATTATTCGAAGATAAAATAATGATGAGAATAAGTTGTAAACAGCGTATTAATTATAATTAGAAATATTACAGTTATTTTTTCCTCAATATTTTACAACTGGAAATGTTTCCTCTGAATAGTTACCGAAAGATAACAAAAATGATACTATCAACAGGCAGAAAACAATAAACAAACAATCAAACAATTTATTGTCTATGAATCTTATTAATAGTAAAATACTAGCAATAGATATTTTATTCGGTCTTTGAGTAGAAATATAACGTTTGAGTGCGCTAACTTCAGGCAACTGGTAGTTTGACACGAACTATTTCTCGATACTAATAATAACGGGTGAATAGAGAATTATGTAACAGATAGCACAACAATGCGAGCAATTGTAAGAACGTCTTAATTCTGCAAAGTGCCAGATGGAAGGACTAAATTCTGACGAAAAGATGAAAGCAAACAATTTCAAGAAATAGTGGAATATTGTTGATTTGTTATTATTGTTCTTGTTGTTGCTGCTGTTGCTGTTGTTGGTTTCATCGGAGGAGTAAGTAGTAACTACCAATACATAATGTTGCTTATGCGTGTGGAGAGAGAGAAAGAATTAGCTGTTGATATTGCAGTTTATGTATGAAGTCTATTGTATAGAATACTAGCAGTATCGCCCGGCGTTGCTCGGGTTTGTAAGGGAAATAACTATATAAGCATTTTAGAGAGTTATAGCCAAAAAATAGCAAAAAAATGCATTAAAAATGGAAACAAAATGATGGTAAATTTTTTTTTTAATCGTTGACTCATCGTAGACATTTTTAGAGAATTACTTCCCTTATATAATAGCGAAAAAGGCATTAAAATGGAAAAAAAATTATGGTAAATTTTTTTTTAAATCGTAGACGCGCGCTAATACCCAGAAGGGCTCGATATGAATCACGACTATAAGATACCCGGTTTTGGTTAAACTGCACCGCAAAATGTGGGAGTAGTTAGGAATCTAAATCGCAGGAGACAGACACACAACTTCTCTTTTATATATAAAGATTTCTTAGATTCCGCTGATAAACAGAATGTACACGAGCTTCCTTTCCAAATCTAAGGCAAAACGCCACTTCTTCTCACAGGGTTACCCTGAACTGAGTATCAATGCTGCAGTCTGCTCTCTTCTCAACTGAATTCCAGCATTCTTGCTACAATCAATTTCTCCAAGTGACAGGATACCATCTTTTATTGCCTTTTACTCATCATCTCTGCAACTTTTACACTTTTCCCATGGCCTACAAAACTCTTCAATTTTTCTCAACGCCATCTCTTTGTCAGAAACTTTGTTTTCTTCTTGCAATGCACAGCTGGATACCTTTAAATGTTCAACTTTAGATATTCCACATTAGTCTTCAACATTAAAAGCTATTTCTTTCCAAAGTGTATCTTGAAGTTAGGGTGTCCGATTCATGATCATATAGATCAGTGGGTCTCAGCCGGAATTCATATGTCCCCTGAGGGTCCATATAAGATTTTAGGGGTCCACGCAACAAAATAGTAAACTGGGGATCCGCAGTTGTATTTCAAGGGCCACTGAAAAAATATGGTTTAGATGTATGTATTGCTATGTATTGCAAGAAACAGCTAGGTTTCTTTCTCTAACATTTTACATAGTTCAACCTAAACAAGTTTGAAAAGCAAAATAGGAATTTGAAAGAAGTATGTATAAAATTAGTTTTTTTAAATATCAAATGGCTAAGGAGGTCCGTCAGAATAAAGTGATAATCAATAGATAAAAAGAAGTTGAGAACCCTTAATAGAGATCTAAGTTTCAATTCCTGGACAAGTTGACGTGTTGGTCTTTGAGCAAAGCACTTCTTTTTACGTTGCTCCAGTCTACCCAGCTGTGATGTGTACCTCACTCATTACTGACGATTGGTGCCAGTGCAGCTCCCTGTGGATCCATCTGTCGAAGCCTGGAGGATCGACAGGATCAAAGGTGAGGATACTGAGAGAGTACCTATGTGTACTTGCGACTACCTAGCCACCAACATCAATTAGCGAAAGCATGGTACATGTTACTAACTTATACTCGCTACGAGTGAAGGTTGGCTATTCTATTTAGAACTATATTATTTGATATTCTATTTTTTGAAACAGAAGAATGTGACTGGGGTGATATTTGGCTGCTAAAACTAGCGAGTGAAGCAACTTTATAGATCTTTTTTGTTCTTTTCTAGCTGCTCTACTAAACAGATTTTTTTCAGTTTCTTTTGATATAAGAATAACCTACCAAAGCATGAAAATATTGAATCTATTTACATAGAATGAAGACAAATAAAATATTGTGCAAGACTGATATATTGAGGTACAATGAAGCGTAGCGTATGGAGAGACATTAATTGACAAAATCGATAGAGCATCAGCAAAAATCCTTTCCTTGTTATCATTGAGTGCTGATACATCTGAGTTCAGATACAACTAAAATCAAATCTGCTTGCGAATCTTTCGCGTCGAGAAACAAGGTACCTGTCTAGAAATGAGAGCGGATTTTCTATCTCTCTTTTTCTCACTCTCCCTTCCCCTTCCCTACTCTCCCCCATTTTTTCCCTCCGTTTCCCGGTCTTTTTCCATTTCGCTTTCTCTCTTTCTCTCTCACTCTCACTCCCTCCCTCTCTCTCTCTCTATCTCTCTCTCTCTCTCTCTCTCTCCATATATATACATATATAGATATTTGAAATAATAGAAATTGTGAAAATTGTGAAAATTTGAATATTAATTTTATTAATATCAATTTAAAACCAGTAGTCTAGCATATAGAAAAATCTAAAGATTCAGAAAAATTATATTACATACATATAACAGGAATGACCACTAAGTGGACATCCATTATGATAGAGGTCGACCCCTTATGGTCTTACCACTAAGAAAGGAATGTTCTCAAGAAAATTTAGCAAACGCCAGAACTTAAGCGAGCAAGACAAATGAAAAAATATAGAGATTAATCACAAACCAGTTTCGTTGTTACCACTTACGTAATCACTTACGTAGATGTCCGCAACTCGTCAGTGTGATCGTCATAGCAGAACATAATTTGAAGAACAATACACGAGACGTCTGCATGAGATTGAACATGTATATAGTTCTACCAATTACCTTTGAGGATATATTTCAAAAGTCTTCGTTTTGGCGCGCCAAAATACCGGAAATAATTCTGCAGAAAATAATTCTCTATGTCAGAGAACATAGTTATTTAAATTTAAAATTATAATAATAAGGGTGAAAAATTGAATATCAATTTGATTAATATCAATTTAAAACCAGTGGCCTAGCATATAGAAAAATCAGTTATATGTGTTGTATATGACGATGCTTGAACAGACATTAATCTAGCTAAGTAGTAACTGACAAGGTTTTAAACACTTCTGTTGAAACCAGAACAGAGGCGATTTCTTTAAAGTGAATGCTAATCTTCGCAAATGTGACAAAATGTAAAGTAAATCAGAGCAGGATTTTATCTCGAAGCTATTTACTACGTTCTACCTATTCTTTCCTGCAATGTTCGTCATACTAGCAATATTGGTCTAAAATTTTAACACCAGGTCAGCAATTTTGTGGAAAGGTCTAAGTCGATTAAATTGACCCCAGAGCGAAATACCGCTAAGCATTTTGCCCGGCGTCCTAACGATCCTACCAGCTCGACGCCTTATGTTATACCTGTAATATTATTTGGAATAATGTATTTATGATATCAACTACAATAGTGAGACGAATATAGTTCCTATGAAGTGAAACGTGACAATGAGACTCGTTAAATACCCTTTAAATTGACGTCGGTC